>NC_056726.1:857373231-857435731 GCF_019279795.1 Protopterus annectens | reverse complement strand
GAAAAGTAGCCTTGGTGTATGAATGCATTCCTTCTCCAGTACAGCATGCTAAATGAAGTATTTCTTCTGTTTTACACATTTAATACTTATTTGAGGCAAAGACATCATCTAGCTGAATGAAATATGCTTACAGGCATTTCTAAAAAGGTGATCAAGTCTTAACATTTAATTATAAGCTGCTAATCATAATTACTGAAATATGAAAATTGAAAGAGACCAGAATATGTTAGCATTTGCTAGATTCTTTCATTAACGAATATTCTCCTGGCATAACCAACATGCCATTAGTAATAGATGTTTACAGTCATTTGCAGATTATTTTTTAAAGTTAGCAGATTAATAATATGTTTGCAGTCATATGCAACTTGTGATTTCCTAAAATGACAAGGTATTACAGATGCTAATTTAATGTCACATTGCAAGATTACTTTAAATCTTGTGTGGTAGTCACAGCCTATTACTCCTGAAAACTGCAGAACTTATAAAAGGCTAAGATATAAGATGAGTTGCTTTTTAGATACACGATGAGCGACTAGATGGAAAGCTTTTCTCTGGTTTTCTTTTCAAAATGGAGACTCACAATATTCCCTTTGGTTCAATGCACTGTTTAACATGTCCTTAATTTTCTAAAATCATTCATAGAGTATTCAGATTAATAAATACAGGGACAATAATGAAAACAGGGTAAATTGCTAATAACTCAAAATGCGTATTCTTAAGCAAAGTCACAAATGAAGTATGGTCGTCCTGTATTTGGTTATGTGAACTTTTACAAGTGGCTTTCTATTCCATTTTCTTAGCTGTAATCTTACAAATTGAGATCTGTCATTCATAGGTATATTGCTATTGATGCAAGACTAGTGCGTGTTGCTTATACATTTTTTTTTTTACTTTTTCCAGCTTTCTTGTGACTAAAGAACTGATTATGTATAAAATTGACATCTGTTTGGCCTACACACTTTGGTCGACAGAAACAGATGGTCAACAGTTGTGTCATGTTGACAATCCTGAGTACAGGAATAGGGCCATTCCCAGGGATTGTGCGATCCTTTTGGTCACTGACCAAAGGCTCTAACCATATGTGATGCTGCTGACACAGACTGATGTGCAAAGTGACAGTTTCATCCTACTACCAGCCTCTCATTTCTGTAGCACTGCTACGATTGTTCCAATCGCTTTTACCCTCATGCCTCACCCATGAACAGGACACCACAGGATTAATTGATGTTAAAAGAAGAAATAGTTTGCACTTTGATATATGCCAGCTAAGTTGCATAGAGGGGATAATGCCCTGACTATGATCCAGGTGACCTAAGTTTCATTAGAGGCTTGGTTGACTGATGGTGCTTATCCTGGGAGTAAAAAGGTGGACACCAATCAGTTGTGCCTGCCAGTTTGGCTCATGGGACAGAAATCTCACAAATACTTAAAGCAGGGGCCAATATACAGAAAGCTATGCATTATGGCTGTGCAACCCAGTAATGTCAGTTTCTGTCTCTCATGTGAGGGAGCATGCATGCATGGACATGGGGGAGCATTGGCAATCCATTCAGTTATGCAGATGTGCACATCACCATTAGAAGAAGGATTAGGGCCTTAATACAAAGGTTCTCATATGCCAGAGTGTCAGTGAGAACCAAGCACCTCTGATGTCGCTGATGTCTAGTTGGATGGCTGCCAGTCCACACAGAGCTCATGCATTGGTGGATCTGAGTATACTACTTACCACTGGGGAACAAATGGGCATATGTGCCTTTGTGGAGGCTTGATGATTAGTGGGCAGATGTGGGAAAAATGTAATGGATAAAAACAGAAATAATGCTTGCTATATTCACAGTAGATGACTAACAAACAATAAAACTAGATCATTGTATGAATATACAAGCATGTGCTACTTAAAAAGGTATCGTTACTGAATAAGGAAACCTGATCAGTAGAGGCTCATAGATTAGTGCTAAGCTAACTGCCCTTGTGAGCCAATTTAAGCTTATCCAACTATCCCTTGTAAGACTCAAACCCTGCACCTTGTGTTTGTAAGACAAACACCTTAACCATTAGGCCACCCTCCCAACTAAGATAGTTATATTCCCACCCTTCTGTCATACAAGTGCCAGAAGTATTCCATTCTTTCAAGCTGTCACACATACTGCATTTAAGTGCAGTTAGGTAGCAAAACACAAGCAATGAAAACATCTCTTCAAGAAACATTGCTATATTTAATACAATAATATTTTAGGGAAAATATGAAAAGTTAGAGGGTAATATCGGCTAGAACTTATTTTCAAACTGCTGTACACAAAATATATTTTAAGCTTTACACAAGGAGCACAAACTGTCTCATGCTTTTTTATGTAGTAAGATTAAAATTTTCACATAGCGGTCATGTCAAAGAAATGTATCCTTGTTCTACCATAGCAGCTTCATGTTGACAAACCTGTTGTTGCACATGCTTCAAGCAGATGCACTTGGAGAAGCATTTAAGGTGGACTATACATTTCTACTTGATACGATGCTGATCATGTGTGTTAAAGTAAATTATAAGTATTATGGAATGACAAACCTGTAGAAGAGTAGTAGTCAGGTGAAAGGGCAAATGAATTTAGAAAGAATGTTTGACAACAGCATGCAGTTATTGGAAGTTTAGTCCTCCAAACTCCAAGTAGGAAGTGTTGTAGTAATCCAGATGTTGGCATTAGAACATAAGTAGCTAAAACAAACACTTTATTATTTGAGAAAATAATTCTTAAATAATGACTTATGTTTATAATCTGTTTTGTTTGACCTAAATGGCAATGGAAATCTTCATCTCCTGTAGTTGTTTTCCTTTGGTTTACTTTTAAGGACAGCTATAAACAGTTGTCAAGGAAATCTTAAGTGCTTTCTTATCCACGTTTGCAGATGTTGCACAAAATAAGTGCAAGTTAGGCAATATTGCTACTTACTTTTAAGGAAGCAATGCATATATGTCTGTAAAATATTCTCTAGGACTACTACATTCTTATACATAAGGAATACAATGGGTTTCCACTATGCAGCACTTCCTCCATTGGCTTGCTTAATTTAAATGTATGCCTGTTCACCTGCTGGTATTTTATTTATGCAAATTAAGTTACATTTTTCATTACCATTATTAAATGCGTTCGTTCAGACTATCAGATGTGAGTTAAAATCTACTCTATCTGTGCAAGGTATTGCTGGTTAGTTGATATGACATAAAATAGTGACATGTAGAGAAAATGATTTTCCTCAAGTCTGTCCTGACCTGCAGATAATGTTGATAATGTTCCTCTGTTTGCAGTCCTCCTGATAAAAAGTGAGCACATACTGAAACAAGGTGGAGAAGTTATTGTAACTGAGAAACTTCAGTCATTCTGTACAGAGATAGGATAACGATAGACCCAAGCTTTTATGATTTTACATATCTGTAGAATATATTTCCCATATTTTACCTTACATATATCATTTTACTCCATATACTAATTTTTTATATCATAAAACACATTCTTAATTAAGCAGGAGTTATACTGTGTTTTTTTCTTGTGATGTGATTATATATAGAAATGTTTTATTGTTGTTTTCCATCAATATTTTTCTTACTAAGGAAATGAGGTTGGCTAATGGAATAGCAAACCAAATGTTAAGTCAATGTTCTTTGTATAGTAATTAAATGTTTTGCTCTCAAGGGTGTGAGAATACCATGCATCCCATGCGTGCAAATGAAGTTTCCTTGAAGATGTGTTGCTGAATTGGAAAGCATTATTTCTTGTCAGTTTTTTAGAGCTAACTAGAAAGTAATGTTTGTGTTTCATGGGACAAGCACTATGAAAAAAGACAAACTAGGTGTTTTCCTTGCCAACATTGGTATGGCAACTTGTGATTTATTTTGCTGAAATGAGATTCTCCAACATGTACATGTGTCACTGAAAATCTGATGAAAGCATTCTTCTCCAAAGTAGGTTTCAACAACTTGAAAGAAAGGAAAAGGTCTTCCAATGAGTGAAAAGCTTCTTCACACTGTCATGTTGATGGCTGGGTCTCTTTCCATCCCCATATTTAAATCATGAACTCGGAAATCACTACCTCATGGGAGGAAGGGCATTTCTTCCTTCCCCCACACTGTAGCATTCAGTTAATAGGATTGCATTTGCTCAATCTCCTAGTCTCTATTACATCTGCTGAATCTTGTTTCAGCCAAATGACTATATACATTACTTCTTCAAAGACTGTATGTGAAATTATTATGTTTCTGGTATAATTTCAACAAAGAGGGAACCTCTTTCTCACTTAATATGGATTTTCAACTTCTAAGAGTGAGCATATATCTTCATTCAGAAAACATTCCCAAATATTGTACATACCATAAGATAAATAAACAAATATTCCTTCATACTCTTGTCAAGTGGCTCAAGGTATTGTCTAGCGAACAGCTATTATTTTAGGTATATTATTCTGCTGGCATAGTAATAGAAAGGCAAAAGGTAAATAGAAAATGACAACACAAATAACAAGATAAAACTTGCAACAATTATAAGTAATTGGTTATTTGGTGTAAAATATCTTATATCTGAAAACATAGCTAGTACTGAAATTTGAATACAAACATGCGTCATGGGGTCTGTCATATGTTTTGTTTATGCTAATAATTCATTCTCAAGGCCTCTGGCCAGATTATAGGTTCATAGGTTCATAGGTAGGTACTAGGCTATCTGCCCGAGGGCATTTATAAGCCTAGCCAGAGTGTGTCGGCTTTCGCCGCCGCATTGATTAATTAACTGAGCCTCTTGTACACTCTATTCAAGTTCCAAATGAAGCAAAGCAATAGAATATAGTTGCAATGGGCTGATATTTTAGCACATGTATTAATTTGGCTGTTTAACAATTTATTTAAGATATGTAAATTGTTGCTCCACCAGTAAAAATAATGTTATGTTTCCATGAGCATGACAGTCACAGTTGTCACACTTTGCACTGGTTGTAAATGCATTTATTTAGAGTAAAGAATGAACTTTCCCTGCCTTCCTTTCCAGCAGCATCTTAATTGTTTTATGTTCTATATCCAGACAACACTGTCAAACAGTTTCATTATCCCTAGATTTGCTGAGGTCTTATATATAAGGGACAGGATAAGCATTCCTGCTCTCTGCCTCTCTTATCATGAGTCAGGGACAAAGTCAAAATAGTGATGGAAAAAGGTCTCACATCAATAATTGCTTTGTTTTCAAAAATAGTTCTTATGCATTTGGAACATTAATAGAATAACATATTTTGCATTAACATGGGTTTTCTAAAGAATGGGATGTCTGACACTCTAGTTTGTTGCAATATTTACTGATTTTAGTTTTCATTTTTCATAAACATTATAATAGGTATGTGGAAAAGAGAAACAATAGATGTTTATCATGATTCAGTCACTTCTGATAGCTGTTGTGTGCAGTGGGAGAGCGTAGCAATGTGCCACGGGCAAGTTCATATACAGTAATATGTGTAGATGTTATCTTGAAATTGAAAATTAGTTTTCTGTTGCTTAACACATTTAGCAGATACAGGCATCTGGGTCTTACTAGCACTGGTGGTGTTTATACAACAGCTACTGCAGGCTGTTACCAGACAAATGTCAATGGACCAATGTCACATTCTCCAAGCTAACAGATTATTCAGATAGTCTAATAGACTATAGATAGTAATAGTAATATATAGATAGTGTAAGAATTCCTTCACACTTTTGGATTAGCTTTAAAATTTTTGGGCTTGCATACATTTTAAAGAGTTTAACATGCATCTCAGTATCTGTTGAACTTGAAAGAATGCATGTTCAGAAATTAAAGATATATTTATGCCTAAAATGGCCATTGCTTCATATTTAAAATGCATTTTAATTATGCAACAATTTCTGTAGTAGATTAAGAAATCAATTGCTCATTTGGTATAAATATATTATATCTAAAAGCATTGCTAGTACTGACATTTGAATATAAACATGCTTGTTGGGGTCTGTCATATGTTATAGTTTATGCTAAGTAATTCATAACCAAGGCTGATAGCACAGTATTTGCTTGTGACAGCTTGTATCCATCCACTGTGAGCTCAGCATTTATATTCATCATTCTCAATAAAGCTCCCCCGTTAATTACGTCTTAAATCATTATTTATTCAATGTGCTTATTTTACATTTTTTTTGTCTGTTCTGTCAGTGAATTAGTCATGTTTGGAAATCAGAATATTTATTTACTTAGGTCAACACAATTTATTAAACTCGTTTCAGAAGTTTCCCTGGACAGGCCATATAGTTCATAACGAATTGTTCAGCAGACAGGAGAGTAAGCATAAGTTAACAGTAACACTCACTGAAATAAACTAAACAGTGCTGTACATAACAGCTCCCCTACACATGCCTGAAGTAAAATTCCTCAAGCACTAGTAGTACAAAGAGAAAATAAAAAGACAAACGGCATAACACTGAATGCTTTTTGTGCAGATTCTAAGAGTGTGCCGGCAATGATTTACTTTTTTAATTTTTTCCCTTCTTTAAGTTGGTACAATTGTGAAGTTGGTAGGTATAAGCTTGGGGAGGTTTCCTCCTCACATTGAGGATGCAAGTGGGCTTTCCATCCCTGAAAAAGCCAAGTCAACATTACTTTTTTTCACCCTTATCAATTTCAGCCATTTTTTTAAATGCTTTCATCACATTGACTTTAGATAATTCAGTGTGTTTCATACAAAACCCTACAGTACATGAGCCAGACAAAAATGTGTATTTATTTATTTATTTATTGACATTTGGTGACTGGGAAAGTCCGACTGGGTCAGAAACCCATTTTCAGCAGAGCCCTGGGAAGGAAAGCTCCAGCAGTTCCAATAACAGACAGAAAGTAGTTATAGGGTAATGATTAAAGCAGTAGTTATTGGAAGGATAAGTTATTAGGGATTAATAAGATATGTTACACTGAGAAGTATAAGGAGATTGACATAATTTCTGTTTGTGGGATGCTGTAATATAAGCTGAGGGTTTTGTGGGATGAGCAGGGAAAGGATTTCATTTGGTAGGGTGTTAGAGGAAGAGTGATGATGAGTGTAGAGAGGGAAAGAGAAGAAATAGGAAACGGGGGAAATTATATGTTAGTTATTGGGCATGGGCAGGTCCTGGAATTGTAGAGGAAGTTTTTTAGTGTGAGTCTGAACTTTCTGCAGTTTTCCATACTGCTGATATTTTCTGGTAGGTTGTTCCAAAGTTTAGCTATGACATAAGACTAGAGATTTTCACCGGCTCATATGTTGGGTTTGTGTACGTCTATGATTTGTCTATTGGCAGATCGGAGGTTGTTGGTGGGAATATAAGCTTGCATGGTAGATTGTAGGGCTGGACAGTTATCTGGTTAATATATTAGTTTTTGCACAATTAAGAGTTGTAAATAGTCAAGATGGTGGGGGACTTCTAGCCAGCTGAATTTATTTAGTGCATAGCAGTGGGTGAGTGTAATTCTGCGGTGGTGGTGCTGCGGTAGCATTGTCGCCTCACAGTAAGAAGTTGTCCTGTTCAATTCTCAGCTAGAGCGTCTTCTGTGTGGAAGACATGCGTGAATGGGTGCACCTTTGTTGAAGGTTGTCCATCAGGGCTGGCAACTCGGCACGTAAAAATCTACTTCCAATAATTAGCGGACTGGAGTTCCGCTGTGGTGACCCCTAACCGGGAAAAGCTGAAAGACACAACAACAACACAACAAGTGGGTGAGTGTGATATGGTGAGTCGATTGCAAATTTAGCAATTTTATAATAGAGCTGGACATGGCAGAGTTAAAGATGTTAAGTTTTGCACTGGGTGTGACGAGGATGGACAGGATTAGGAATAAGTATATTAGAGGGTCAGCCCAGGTTGGAAGGTTTGGAGACAAAGCCGGAGAGGCAAGATTACGTTGGTTTGGACATGTGCTGAGGAGGGATGCAGAGTATATTGGGAAAAAGATGCTAAGGATGAAGCTGCCAGGTAACAGGAAAAGAGGAAGGCCTAAGATAAGGTTTATGGATGTGGTGAGAGAGGACATGTAGGTGGTTGGTATGACAAAGCAAGATGCAGATGACAGGAAGAAATGGAAACAGATAATCCGCTGTGGCGACCTCTAACGGGAAAAGCCAAAAGAGAAGAAGAAGAATATAATAACAAGACTGGAGTTTGGCTTTCAGAGAGATGTGTAAATTTATAAACAAATGGGAGCATCATAAAGAGGGGATCAGGTAGGTATTAGCTAGTGCTTTTTTGGTG
Source organism: Protopterus annectens (assembly GCF_019279795.1). Lineage (NCBI taxonomy): Eukaryota > Metazoa > Chordata > Ceratodontiformes > Protopteridae > Protopterus > Protopterus annectens. The sequence continues at coordinate 857,427,474 of NC_056726.1, read as the reverse complement.
TCTGGGCTGATACATTTTTTATGTCTATACACTGTTCCTAGCTTGAAATTACTTTTTTTAATGGCATTCAGTACCTTTTGGTCAAATGTGAGTTTGTTGTCTGTGGTGATACCCAATAGTTTTGCACTTGTTACACTTTCAATTTCAGTTTTGTTATGGGAGTAGATTTTGAAATCAGATGTGTTAGTTTTAGGAGAAAAAAGTAATGGCTTAGTTTTGTTAAGGTTTATCAATAATTGTGCTTTGGTTAGTCATGATTCTATTGCAGTGAATATAGTCTGTGTTTTTTGCAGCAGGTCGGACATCTTGCTTGAGGAGGATATGATTGTGGAATCATCAGCGTATTGGATTATTTTGCTGTGATGGCAGGAGGCAATCTATAGGTTATTTATGAATATATTGAAAAGGAATGGTGTTGATATTGAGATAGGCAACCCTGCCACTTTACACATTGTTGCCTATGGCATAGATAGCTATTAAACCATTGCTTAGAGGGTGATGTACAGCCTAGTGCTGATAGTTGCTGTAGTAGCTTGTTGTGTGAGACCATGTCAAAGGCCTTTGACAAATCCAGTAGTACTATGAAGGTGTGTAGGTTGGAGTCCCTGGCTTTGTTTACTATGTCAATGAAAGAGATCAGAGCTATTGTACTGTGACTAGGCCTGAATCCATGTTGGGTGGATGTGAGGAGATTATTATGGGTAAGGTGGATTAGCAGTTGTATATGTATGCATCTTTCAAGCAGTTTGGATAGAGGAGAAAGGGTAGAGATTGGTCTATATTTTGTAACCTCATTAGATTTACCTCCTTTGTGTAGAGGGGTTATGATTGATTTTTTCCACAGGGTATGAACATATGATTCTAAAATAGATCAGTTAATAAGAATGCTAAATGGGTAAGTGATAGAGTCAGCTGCAAGTTTTAAGAATTCTGGTGGAAGATTGTCAGAGGAGGATGAGCAAGGCTTAAGTTTAAGGAGAAGTTTATGAATTGACGTAGTAGGAACTAGTTGTAAAGAGAAAGGAGGTATTGTAGGTGAGCTGAGGTTAGGTTGTTATTTTGTAGTGTAGTAAGGGAGGTGATCACTTGTGTAAAGCCGTGGAGTTGGATACTATATGCTGGTGAGTTGGTAGATAGGTTTAGCCAATTGATATTGACATCTCCCATGATTACTGTTTCATTACAGATATTTTTGAACACCCATGAAAAAAAGTCTTCCAGAATAAGGATGTTTTGGCCTGGAAAAATATATATTGTTATAATACAGAGTTGTTTATTATTGTTTATTTTCAATAATGCTATGAGTATTTCTGCATTAACAAATGTAGGAATAGATCTGAAGAATGATGAAACTATATAAATGCTGGGATAGAGTAAAGCTACACCTCCTGCTTTTTTGTTGAGTCTATCATTTCTTTGTATGCTATAGCCTGGTGGAAGGAGTTCTGTGTCTTTGATGTGCGTGTTCAAGTTTCAGTGAGATCTACTAAGTCTGTGGAATGTTTTGATAGCCATGTGTGGAATTCAGTTACTTTGTTACAGATGCTGCGTATGTTTATGGTGAATAGCATCATGTTTTTTTGTGGATGGTGTGTGGGGTGAGCTGTGGTTTTGAAGGGGTCCAGGGTTGGGGTGTATGCCACCACATGTTTTTAGGTTAAGGTGAGGGGAGTATTTGTAGTAGTTAGCTAGCGTTTTGTTTACAGCCAAGACCAGATATATCTTTGGGGTTGGTTCTAAGAAGAAGTTAAGAATTTGTTGCTTTAAAAACTAGGGTATGTTTGTGTTGATGAAGCTAGGTGATATATTGGAGAAGTTGCTTGATTGTCTGTTTTGGTGGCTTGAGGAGATGGGTGATATTGAAGCTAGATTTATATGTGACAAAGTAAGGGAAGTGCTATGTGTAACTAGTGTTAGCATAAATAATGTGAGCATTGGCAGAAGATTCTTACAATTAAGCTCTAGCATTTTGTAACAGTAAGAAATTGATGGAGTTTGTATGGGAGTGATTAGCTATGTAGTAATGTATTAAAGGGATGTATTAATTAGGATTATGTAGAAATTGGTGTAAGGTTTCTAATAAAGTGTGAGCTAGTTTGTGATTGGGCAAGGTAAGGTTGGAAGTGGAGCTTCAAAATAATTGAAGTGAGGAGGCGTGGAAATGGAATGGGGGTAGTGTAGGGGAGCAGAGTGAGCTCAAGTGGGGTTATACCTTGAGCAGAGCTGCTATCCAAAAAAAAAAAAAAAACAATCACCAAGTTCAATCAAGTAAGTCCCAGTATCCTGAGCTGCACTTAATTGGGACGAAAACAGTAGAATTAGGTTAAAACATTTTTGTGACAGGCAGGATTGGGAGAAGTGAGTAGCAGAAGGACGGAAACCGGTAGAAGGCTAGAACTGGAAGGTTGTTAGGGATAACAGAGTAGGTAATTAAAGAGAAAAGTCTTCAGTGTAGAAACTAAGAGTGTTTTATAATTACAGGTATGATGGAAAGAAGTAGAACTTTTAAGGGTAGATTAAGTAGGTAGTAGGCCAGATGTCACATAGGCAGAGTTTAGAATGGCTTTTAGGAGTCGCAGGAAGCATTATGCTGTGAACTCGGCTTAAGGTGGGATGATAGAGTAATTAATAGTGAAGAGGCAAAGGAACAGTAGCAAGTTCTGATGGCATCAAGGGGCCACAGCTACTTACAGCTTTGTACAATAATCTTAAAATAAAACAGGCATAACATACATTGACTTGCTTGACTGGATATATAGGAATTGCAGGGCCCCCGATAGTTGGTAGATCCTGCTGGGTGGTGAAATTAAAGCTCAAAGCAGTAAAGAGGGCTATTTGTTCCTACAAAGAGAAGAAGGTGAAATTATTTGATAGGTAGAGACTATAGAGCTAGGTAGCAAAGTTTTATATGGAAAGGACAGGAGCAAGGCAGAAGGGCAGTAGGATATAGGAAGAAGTGGGTGAAAAGAGATAGGCAGCTAGACTGGTAAATAGGAAAAGGAGTGGAAAGATAAGGTAGCACAATTTACTAATCTCCAGTGGTTAGTTGCAAGTTCAGTACAGTGTTAATAGTACTTGTTCTTACAATGCTTATTGCAGACACTTCAGATAGTTTAAGGAAGAGAAAAAAAAAAACGGCACAAATGACAAAATTACAAGAATGTTTGGAACTACTATAACATTCAAAAACTAAGCTGATGTTAAGCACCAACTTTAATGTTAAGCAAGCCAATAAAACCAGTTTGTTTGATCTCTGTCGAGCAAGACGCTAATTACAAGAATTGAAACTTTGTTGAGTTTTACTTTTGTTCTAGTAAAGAAAAACGCAAACTTAATGGTTCACCATCACAAAAATATCCAGTGTTCCACGTTACTGCTAATTAAGATGTTATAAAATGCTCGTAGGGTAAACTAGCAGTTTGGCATGATAACTAAAACATTGATAGAGTATAGCACCTTGTAATTCTATGGATTTTCATTATGTGACTAGTACAGCCATGCACAGACTGTTAAACAAGTGCTCTTGCTCAACAATGATTGAATAAGGACCAAATTCAGCTTTGTGTGATAAAGCATAATCCAGACTTGCAGGTCCATGCATATGGCTCAATAATATATTTGGAATGGTAAAGCAATATGAAAGTATCAAACAAACTGCAATAGAATGTGTAGAGCTCACAAAATATGTAAGTAGTGGATCACTACAGTGAAATATCACTACAGACAATCCTAACATTAGAAGAAACAAGTTGGAACATGTACAGTGTGCACACGTACCCTTTCAGATACTGAGAGGAAATGGTAGTGAAAATTTTAGGCACAGACAATAAATTACACTGCATACACTAATTTAGTGGCAAAGAATAAAAAAATGCTAACACAGAGAGTAGTCAGATAAAACTTACAAAATATAGAATGGATGATGGACTCGCACCACAAGACCTATGGTAATAGGGCAGGTAGAAGCTGGAAGGATGAAATAGCAGAAAGGAGGTGCCAAAATGACAGAGCATTGATTTTTGCAGTATAAGGTTTTGTTTAACAACTGTAATGCACATGCTGTAAGCATCAGGCAGGATGCTGAGAACTGATTATTTCAACAATGGGATGATAAATATAAACAGGCTAGATGGTCTTTGCAGTACTAAAGTTAGGAAACTACAATTATAAAGCAGGGACACTGAACCTGCAACTGGAAGTAAGGGTCACTTACTTAGAAATGTAATATAATAACTGTGACTTGATTTACAATGGTGCTCTCCAGTTTTGGTCAAACCTATCTGGTGGCATAAATATACATATATTTCAAATCATGTGATACCACTGTCATGTATGAAGTGTTCTAGTGACACTGAAGACTGGATTAGCTTGGTAAAGGGTGACAGAGTGATACACTAACACAGCAAGATAAGCAGTTATCCGATCTTGGGAAAGACGGAGAAAAAAAAAACTTGTGGTTTACAAGATTTTTGTTTTATTAGTAGGTTATTCTGAGGAATATGATGAGTGCAAGTAAGCCACACAATTCTGAAAGTGAGAAAAATGAAAAATGACAGTCCATAAACACAATATTTTTCTTCCTAGAATATATTTTGCTTATTACAAATTGCCTTCACTGTCACAACTAAATAGAATGAAGGCCAGATTTGTGAAAACGCACACTAAGTGTTCACTGTTCCAAGTAAATAGACATGACAAGCAGGACTCTCACCTTCTTACTCATAATTTTAGTTTTCCTACTGATTTTCTTGCAGTCTTAAATATCAACGGGGATTCATAAAGTTTATGTCTACGCTTAGTATAATCTTTCTGAGTGAACAGACAGCACAAAAAACGTGGTAGGGATGTTCTTGAATACAGCACGTGTACACTTAGTGTGCACTTAATACAGACATTCATGAATCCAGCCCTACTACAGCCCAAATACCTTCTGTGGCATTTTTGTGTTGTCCAGTTTCTCAGGCTCACAACATGTTATGACTGGATGAACTCTTACAGTTTTTGTATTCAGGACTTTTTCTTCTTGGCTCATCCATTGTATTGGCCATTTTATTTTTACTTTATTAGTTATTCATTTTTTGTACTGTAGAAAATGGATGTAAAAATGCCTGTAGCCCTTTTCTGCTTTGCTACTGTTGAGTCAACATTACATTTGTTAAGTTTGTAAGTTACCATCCTTCAAGAATTGCCATAACTTGATGTTTGTTTGTTTATATATTTACATTGTATTGACCAGGTAATTGGGCTGTTCTCTTGACCTTTTCAGTCATGACCCATGCCAAAAGAACAAGTTAAGCAGGAGGTTATACATGTTTAATAATGCCTACATACCAAACAGTATAAGATATGTTGCAAATAAAAGGTGTAGAATAGAGCTCACAATGAGAAAAATAACATTATAACAGGTGATATAGTAGGTTTACAATTTTACTATGACCATAAGGGATAAAGAGGACACAACCTATAGAAGTACGGTGCATGCACTATGTACAGATTAGGTGAATTCTGCTTGTTGTTTGGAATGCATTAAAGAGTTATTCTGAACTTCTAGATCAGGAAATTGATAACTCAGTTATTATTATTCATTGTTTCTAAAGGATTTGTGCATTGCTTAATTTAGAAGCTTTCATAGTGTGTTTTCTTTAAGTTATTTAATGTTAATACTGATTTGTTTTTTCTAGGAAGTTGAGTCCATCTATCTGGTCCTAATCTGGAGAATACATTTTCTCCTGAGTGTAGTTTTGAGGTAAGGACAGGACAGGGCAATATCGTCCCTCTGGCTACTCCTTAAGAAAAAAGCATTTTCTTTTAAAGGAAGATTCAAATTCACAGGGGGGCAGTAACCTAGTTTAGTAATTTTAAATAGTAAGCAGGTAGAAAGAAATGTCACCCTATCTGTCAATGTGAGCCACTGCAATCTCTTTATGAGGCTGCAGTGATGACCACAAGAATCTGCTGAGAGTGAAGTCTCTGTGTATTGTATGATGACTGCAGGGTCAGAAGGGGTAAGCATATGTTTTGCTATAGCTGTTCTGGCTATTAGGAACAGGACGTGTGAAATATTGTAAAATAATTTAAGTTGAGACAGGACGTTTCTTGTAATATTATGGGGGTGTGTTGCAATCCTAAGGCTAAATCAAGATTAAGGCCAAAATATTTGTATTCTCAGATGTTTGGAATAACATTACATTGTGTTCAGTGATTAATAGAGTAGGTAAGGTTAATTGTTTTTGACTTACGTGAAGACCAAAAATTTTTTTTTTTTACTTTTAATGGGATTGTTAGTAGTTGTCTATTTACAGCTCTTCTACAACTGAGTTTCCAAGCTTTGTGTGATTTGCTACCTTTAAAGGGATAGTGTCATCTGCACATAACATTGCAGAATGGTAGGTCATTTGTGCAAACATTTATGAAACATGATAAGAGTAGTAGACCAAGCACTGATCCATGTGGAACTCCGGTGCTGAGGATTCCACTTAGTATTGATTATTTGTCTATATCTGGAAGGTGCCCTATCATTAAGGTAGCTTTGAAACCAATTTTTAGTGTTGTTTCCAAAGTAAAAGACTCAAATGCTCAAGTCATGTGCTCATATATTCCAGCAGTAATAATTTTCTCATTCATATTACAATAGAAGGTGTTTGTTGCCATTATTAGAGCTACTATAGTGTTGGTGGCATTGCAGGAGTCATGCTGGCAATCAAAGAGCAACAGAGAACTATTAATGAGTTTGAATATTTGCTTATACAGAAGTTTTTCAAATATTTTTGAAATCTGGCAGATATTGGAGATGGGTCTGCAGTCATTTAGTTAAAAAATTCAGGGTATTTTGGGACAGGAATACTGATGGACTGCTGAAAGGAAGGTAGTATACTGGCATATTTTCTGTCTCTTTATCTGTATTCTCATAATTGGTGAAGGAAGCTAAACAAAGACTTTTGAGTGAAAGGATAGCTAATTTCATAATTTTGAAAAATACTTTGTAACGTTTTTTATTATCCTATAATGATGTTTATTTTCAGCATTAGATTTCCCAGCCTGGTGTTAAATCTCACAGCACTATATTCTCATCATATTTCAGATAGAAGTGGTCAGACATTGCCTAATTGACTATGCAAAGGTCAGATCCATGTAAATATATATAATAAAATATAACAAGAATTCCCAAAGCCTTTCTGAGTATTAAGTTCAAACTTTTCACCATTATCATTTTGCTTCATTCCAATTTGTTTTGAGTGGCTTGTTCAAAGGCCATAAAGCACAGTATTTTATGCAGTCATGGGTCAAATCACTGAGGAATAAAATGGTACTATAAATTCACATGTATGACTCAACATGCTTTTTTAAAATTAGATGTGCTAGGGAATATGCATTCCTGACATTGCTAGATATAAACTGGTCTTTGCTGTTAACTCACTTCCTCAACATGTTTTAGAATTTTTTTATCCTGCATGATTTCACTATTTACTTTATACTCATAATTTATGCCACGTTTGCCAGATCTCATGATGTTAGATATCCAAATGTTAAATGTCAGATTATTATTACTGCACAAAATATGTATTTTTAGTAGGCCACAGCAAACAACTTTACTATTTGTTACTGAGGTAATTATGTTACCCACTTGGCAGTCACCATTGTGTATTTGGTTATCTGTACTGTTGCCAATTGGAAGTGTCAGACTCACTAGTATTAATCTTGACAATTTGGAAAATAAATGTGATTCATGTTATACTGCCTTTTCATGGCACACAGCTGAAATGTATGTGCTTGCTCTGGTTATTCTGAAGCAAGTGTTTGCCTGAGGCCAGTGTGTGCTGTTTCTTGAAGCTTTTCTACTTTCTTCAAATGTTGAGTGACAACTGAGTTAGTAAAGGCAAGTTTGGGATGTACCGAGCTTCCTTTCTGCAAAGTAAACTTATGTTGAGCTGTTCTGTTATGTTTTATGTAAAAGGCAGTTTTCCCTGCATTAGGTGTCAGCTGTTGTAATCCAAGAATCAAGTGACAACTTATCATAGTAGTCACTGCAATTTAAATTGAAAAAAAAAAAAGAAAATTGTGAAAATTGCCATTGCACATTTCAAGTACTTTTGCATGTAGACAGTGAAGCCCAAAAGGAGGGCCATGGCTCCACACTCATGCAACGTATATCTGCTAATGCCAAAACAGAGAAAGGAGACTACTACAAAATATTGCATTCTCAGATTTAACATATAGCCCCTTATTTTCAGTTTTTGTTTTGAAGTTCCAAGTGTTGCAGTTACCACCATTGTACTTTTAAAAGTGACTGTATCCTTAGCCCACTTCCCACTTTTATATTAGAAAAGAAAAGCCCCAAAAGAAGTGACCCCAAATCAGATCCCTGTGGGATACCACTAGAAACTGCCACAGTAGAAAAAAAACGTAATCCATTACCCACCATGATTTGTGTCCTGTTCCTTATCCAGAGTTTTGTTTGTACAAATGCAAACCAATGTCAGCCACTACACTTCTGTATCTTTTTTTAATAGGACTTCTTCAGTATGAAACCAAATTTGCAAAGACATATTATCACATGACAATGATCACCTGACAAACAATAAAATCATCAGTGATGAAAAGCAGTCAATTATTCATCAATATTTATATTAATACACCAACATGCAGTTTATAGAAACATTTTCATTTAAACCGTTCTTGGCGTAGTGCTTTTTTCCTGCCTTCTCCTCCTGTATGCTAGTTTCAACAGTATTCTGCCACTTTTTGTCACCTTAAATCGCACATATTTTATTCACTTCTCCTGTATGAAATCTATAAACAGGATTTTGTGAATTTAATGTGTTACTGAGTTCTCTTTGCTTAATTCCATTAACATCCATTGATGTAACTTGTTGGGGTAGACTGGCATGTTTTACTGCCACAGATGCCATGCAGACTAAAGTTATTCTACCCCTTACAGGCCTTTTTATCTAGCAGATGTTTCCTACAATCTTACTTTCTCTTGTTTGGTCTCTCTAACTTTGGTAACATTTGCTCAAGCATACTGGTTTAAGTGTGGATTTTCTTCAAGTTTATTTGCTTGCTTTTTTAATGCCTGAGTTTGGTTTACTCACTTGTTAGTGAGGTTTGAGTGGTCTGAGGACAGTCCATCTTGAAGATGAACCAAGACAGGCATTACTTTGACAGCCAGAGATCATTCTTTTTTCTGAGATGCAATGATTTTGTGGTGAGAATAATAATGTTTGGGGGAATATGTGGGACTTGCCACACTCCAAAAACACTCATTTGCATTGCCACACTTTCTTATAAATTGAGCGGCTCATGTAGATGCATCCCAAGAATGTCTGCACTCAAGAAGTAGTTTATAGGTTCATAGGTTAGTACTGAGCTCCTTTAACCAGTCTGCTGTGATGGAGGAAGAAAGATAGCAACTGTACATAGCAGTTCTTGTGTTACACACCATCTCATTCACCTGTTCCATAAAGGAATTCCGTTTCACTGTCCATGGGTTTGCTATATCTTTCCTTGACCCTTATCTCCTTCTGTTACCCGTCCAGTTACAGAAAGTGAATAAAATGTTTCTTCTTGCATATGGAAAACCTGTACAGTCTCCTGTGATGATCTGGTGAATTATTGTGGCAATCAGACAGATACATAATTATAGCCAATGGTAGACAGGAAAGAAAGAGCAGCTAGGAATAAAAAAGGTAGGTTTCATCTTGTTTTATTTAATCCATCTGTTTATTAAGGCCCTGTAGCATGTTGTCTTCATTTTGAACCCTTGTAGTGTGAAACAAGATCAAGACAGAGAATCAAGGTGATGAAATAAGAATATGGCATGTAGCACACACTGCATATGTCACTTTAACTGCATTGTTTATAATATTTCACAGTTATATTGATATATACTGAGTTTTTGCAGTTTTGATAAATCTTCAAAATAGTCACTACCCTTCTGATTAACAGCATATTAGGTTGATTGTCTTTACCTTTACCTACCCGGAGATGTTTTCTACTATAGAAAAGTTAGTTCATTCATTGGTACTCAGTTATTCACGTTAGGGTCATATAATGCTTGCATGTATCCAACCATTCATTGTTTCAAAAGCAGACAAACTAGTCCTGGAAAACTTTCCAATCTGCGTCAACATGAACATAGTCCTATTGGCAAGATGGAAGATCATCAGTTATTATCTCTTTATGATGTGGGAGGAAACCTGGAACAACTGGCAAAATACCACACCAACAATGAGGAGGTGTGCAGACTCCACACTGAAGTCTCCTCTGCTGTGAGCTGGACTGGAAAACTATGCACTAGGAGACAATAACACTAAGCACTATATCACTGTGCCACTCTTTATTAGAAGTCTGACATATATTGTCTTTTGTGGTGTGTCACAGTAACTCAGTGGCCAATGTCATTTGGAGTTCCTGAGGTGGGTGAGCAGGCAACATGATAATTTTTCCTCTCATAACAGAGATCTTCTTTAATAGAACCAGAGTGATGTGATTTAAAACTTTCTAAAATTCTGGCTAGTGCTAATCACAAAATCTAAAAATGCAAATGTAGAATAAGGTTAGCATCATCTAATGTGACAGTAGCAGAATGTTTCTGCGGCACTTTAGTTCAATTCCCTACCAATGGCATGTCAGAAAACTACGTTTGGGTAGAGCACAACTTAAAGATGACAAGATGGTTTGAGGTCCTTTCTTTTTTCAGCCATTAGTCCATGTACACTGTTTCTGCTTAATGTCAGAGTGATAATTACAAAGATGTCTGTCTAATGTTAACAGATAATTAGCACCATAGCAATCTGATTCTCTAGTGGAGATGGTTTTACCTGAGAGTAATCCATGTATGAGTAGCCATTCAGGTTGAGTAGCAGCTGATGGTATTGCACCTTACCATCTGCACCCAGATGTTGATACTTGAAACCATAGAGAAAACTTGAGGAAACAAATATGTGCCATTGAATGCTCAGACACTATAACTGCTGGATGAAAGCTCTCACTTGCATAACTCTGGCAAAGTCAGCATTATACTGCATCTTCTAGTGTGCAGAGGGAAAGGAAAGAAACTAAACACACACAAGAATATGCTTGTATGATGGCAACATTGTGATATGGATCTATTTATGGATTTATTTATTTATTTATGTGTTGATTTAGTTGCACTCTGGGTCTTGCTGAATGGCCTCCATTCCTTTGTCAATCAGCCTGTTCATTCCTCACTCAAGACTGGAGCCATGGGCCCTTCAGCCTGGATGTGAGCCCTACAGCCCATTTGTAACCTGGTTGGGTGGCCTCATCAGCCCATTTAGTTACAGAAGAGATGAGAGTAAGGTAGTAGGAAATGGGACAGCCTGTTGAAGCCAGTAGACCTTCTATTATACTCTATGGAGCCCCCTCTGGTAAGTCTGTTGAAATTCACCATATGCTGTGTGCTCTGGGATGAGAAGCATACTTCACCATATGTGTCTCTCTGTCTCTCTCTCATTCTCTGCCTCGCATCCTTTCGATCTCATGCCCCTACAGCACTCAACTATTCAAAGCTGTATCATCTTGGTTGCAGTCAGGCCTTCATCTCAATGTGCCATGAGGTTGGGGCAGCAATATTGGAGTTCCTGCCTCTCCAGTTTATACCTGATGAATGGAGAGGTTAAATGAATTGGTCAATATATGAGATGGAGCTAGATGTTTTGTACCAGGATGAAGGCATCAGTTGTACAGAGTAGATAAATTAGAAATAGCAGTGCTTTTGTGTCTGATGTAATTTGATCAATTCTATGAGAGGTGTAGGGACGCCATGACTAAGACTCCACTATATGAATTGAGCTACATTCCCCAAGTGGTATGAGTCTGACCTCAGTGATGAATATATTAACTGAATATGAGGAAAGTGCTTCAGAGAATACATTTTAGGATCGTCTATAGATATTTCTTCAGAGATGGGGGTTCATTGTTGCTAGCCCAGGATGCAAGGATGGTTCATTATCTTTTTATAATGCAATTAACACTCAAATTACATGGAGAGAGAGAGAAATAAAACTGGTATACTGCTAAAGCTGAACATTTGCGTACGATGTATTCATGATATTACTGAGAATACAAGGTAGAAACACCTATACAGCTATTCAGGTAAAACATTATGGAATGTATTTATGTATCTGAGTTCCTATAGAAGTAGGAAAACTGAAACTTTGTGGTTTTAAAGAAGTTGCATATAACAAGCTGTGTGAAAATTAGGCTAGCCTAGTTATAAGTATGTAATCAAACTATGTTCCATCCTCAGTACATTGTGTTTTCTCGGGCATTCATTAGACTTGTACAGGTCTTTATTTTCTCCAATTATGTTTTATCCCACAGTGCCAACACAGGAGAAAACACAGAATTCTGATATTTATATTAAATTATGTTTTTCAGTACCCTTTACTTCCTGACTTATTCAATATGTTTCACAGTCAGAGACAGCCTGTACCATTAGACAAAGTTTTCAGTGGAATTCTTTATAGATGTAAAGATTTGCTGTTTAACAACTTGTCTTTTGTTAAATGTGAAAACCATTGTCCAGCAACCTGGCTGTTTTGTAATTGCTTGTAACAAACAATCAGCAAAATATCTCTAATGCTGAAAATAAACTTACTGAAAGGACTCATACTGCTATATTTAAGCAGTTATGAACAGAGGGGGGTATTGGTTGTACATTGTTAACCATACCTATCAACTGTACAGATATGTTTTGCAGAATATGAACAGAAGGGGATATTGGTTGTATATTATTACCCCCTTTCTGTTTTCGCTAGGACACTCGTACTGCTGTATTTAAGCAGTTATAAACAGAGGGAATATTAGTTGTACATTATTAACCCTCTTTTGTTTTTGCTAGGACACATACTGCTGTATTTAAGCAGTTATACACAAAGGAGATATTGGTTGTACATTATTAATCCCCTTTTGTTTTCACTAGGACACTCATACTGCTGTATTTAAGCAGTTGTGAACAGAGGGGATATTAGTTGTTCATTATTAACGCCCTTTTGTTTTCACTAGGACACTCAGGCTTTGTTGTCATGGTTGTACTGCAGCACCATGGGTAAATGCACAAAAAATATGATTATTGATGTTATACTCAGGCCAACGCTGTGCCTGTTTTATTTTAATCTGGGCTACATTTGAAAAGTCTTGTATACTCACATTAAAAAGCTGTTCCCTAAGTTTACTTATTTTTTAAAAATGTTCAGGTTTATTGTACTTAATATACCCATTTAGATTAACGGGATAAGCAAACATGCCTTGGGCTAGTGTGGTATTTTATTATTAAGTCTAATATTTCCTTTAAAAGATAGAGAAAAATTATTTCAGGGTAGTTGTGTTTTCCATAGCCTGTTCAAAGACAGCAAAAAGTTGTACTTTTCTGATAGAGGAAAAGAAAAAAAACGAAAATCAGAGTGTTTGCTGTTTAGTTATTTGTAGAGATGTATGGCGCATTCAATGTGTTGTTAATGTCATTTGATTTGATTTGTAGGAAGCTAATGTAATCATTTAGAAAGCTTAACTGATGGCACAATTTCATTTGTTCTCTTATAGGATGCTTCTGTCTACATAACATAATTTAGTGATGATGGAGATTATCTGAGGCAACAGCAAGTTGCTTTTACAGCTTATTGTTATCCATATGCTATTGTGCAACCACAATACAATATGCATATTCATAAAAATCAAGTACATTTTGAAATTGTTAAACATGCTGTCGATACATAATTATTAGGGAAACGTCATACATAAATAAGTTCATAAGTAATTACTAGGGACACACAGTTTCCCTATTGTCCCAGGAAACTGCCTGATTAACCAAAAAACTAAGTTAAACGGTGGCTGCTGGAATCAAACTCTGTACTGAAGGAGGCAACTCAATGATAGTTCATGGCATTACTTCCTACTAACATACTACTTTTAGTGACCTGATCTTAAGCATGTTTACAATTTGCTGTATCATTTTACTCTGGCATATTAGATAAATTTAAATAGCATTGTGATTAGTGTTCTCTGTCACCCTTTCTAATAACTGATCACTGATGGTCTGAAACATAATATACAAATCACTTCTAAGAATTGTAATTAAGAGTATAGCTCTGCAAAGTATTTAAAACATTATTCTTTCTGAATGCAAACACATTTGTATTCATCATTTTACCTTTAGAAAATGCTTCACAAACAGAGTAAACAGCAATGTACACTACATAACTGGAGGCACAAGTGAAAAAGACCAGTGTCCAATGTATAGTAGCTCTTAGTGGACTATAGTAATGTGGGCTGTCTGGTGCAAATTAATAAAAGGAATATGCCATACATCTATCTATATCTACTCTTTATAACAGTTACATTACACTGTGAAGCCCCTTCAAACATTTGTTGCATTTTATATGCTTTTTATTAATAAAATAAAGCTGTCTTTATTTTAGCTATAACGTCACTAGTAGTAAATAAATAAATAAATAAATAAATAAATATTATTTATTTATTTATTTGTTTATTTATTTAACATTGGTTTACCAGGATAGTCCGACTGAGCTATTATATGTTCAGCAGAGGCCCAGGGAGAAAATCTCCACAGGAAAAAAAAAACAATTTAGCATCATACATGACAAAACATAACTTCAGTTACATCAAGAGTATTGTGCAATGCAAAAAAGGGGAAAATAGAATAGGAGACTTCAATACAATATATATAATATACAGTTCTATTGTTTTTCCAAGATGCATACAGTTGCATTTGTTTAGATACAACCAATTATAGTTCAGAATTTGTAGTAGCAGAACTGATGTCACATTTTGTGAAGTAGGTTAAGATTAGCAGGGGTAGCTTACAGGGAGTAAGGAGTTAGTTGAGAACAGAGTACGAAGTTATGGAGATCTCACTATAGGGGGAGGAGGGAGAGTTGGAGGCAAAAGCAGTACACAGAGGCTAAGTACTGGGTGAGAGAGGATGAGGGGTGGGTATTGCAGGAGGAGTTCGGTGAATATGAATAGATTAGAGGAGGTGGGGGATGATAAAGTGGTTGTGAAAAGAGTTGGGTAGTAGAGGAAATTGCTAGAGGCTAGCCAGGGGAAATCAATAAACAGTCAAATAAATATATAATTCCAGATAGTTGACAGATTGATCTGATAGTCCTGGAATCTGATGTATGTGTAACTGCTATTATTGTGAACTAGTTCCTCTGTGAGTCCTTCTACCAAAATATCATTAGTATGAAATTGTTTTATTAACAACATCTTGATCCACATTGCTGGTGATCTCTGTCGACTGACTTATGTGTTCAACCAAGGATGTATATTTTGGTTATAAAACTAAAATAATTTATTCTTAAGTCATTAATATGCTATATTATTTTTAAAATCTGTTTGGTGCATGCTATGAAAATGTAAAAGCATAACTGGTACTTGCATTGCTGTAACTAATACCTGTACACAGTTTAGAATAACTATCCATCTTAAATGATCCATTAAATCCCCTTCAATTACAGGACTGGTTATCATCAGCCACTAGTTTCTTAGCATCTAATAGACTCTCCTATTCTGAAGTGACTCCCACAACTCCCATAATACACCACACCTCCTTATCTATCCAGATCTTGTTTGACATATTTGCCCTGTGCAACAAAATGTGGTACCAGGATTTTGCAGTTTTGGAGTTTGAGTTTTTTAGTGATTTGCCATCTTATGCTTGGACAGTCCTCTTGAGATTGCCTAATTTTAAGCCAGATTCTTCCTTTTTGGTGTCATTTCTCTGCATCTATTCAGGTGAGAATGTCGTTTCTTAGCCTCCTTTGTACTGTGTTCTTTTTTTTGGGGGTTGTTTGCAGTGGTTATAGTGAGTAATTATACTTGTGCAGCTGTGTGCCTCCTGTTGGGTTCATTAGGGTTCCTGTGTCAGAAGTTTTGTTGGATTTTCCCAAAGTAGAAGGATAAGGTCTTTGGGTGAAGGAAATGTCTAAAGGGTAGGCACAAAACTTGTCCAAGACACATGTGTGACTTGCCTTAAAGAACTTAGTTGCATAGTGGGACATGTAAAAACTTTGAGTTTAAGACTCTTCAAGAAAAGAGAAATAAGTTAAGGGACTGCATCCATTTTCTTTTCATCAGATCACAAAGTGTAGAAGAGGGATGAGAGAAATTTAGAGGAGTGTGGAGAGGCCTGGGATACCACCAGGCTCTTCCATTCCCCTTCCAAAACACCTTTAATGTTGGCTTTGTCTCCTAAGACTAGATCAGAGCAGATGATAGGCTCTAAATAACAGGCATGAGGGGTGGACATAGTAGCTTTTCCATTGTGAAAGAGCTATCCACATTTTCAATGTCTCTAGTGTTCTATATTCCTGTTGTAGCTGTTATTTTTGACAGGGAAAAATTATGATGGCTCTTGCCTCCCCCCATTTCCAGAGTAGTAAGAGAAGTTTCTCACCTTTCTACTACTGCTGCTAAACCATTGTCAATCCCACTCTCAGTACCATTCACTATGGAGTCAATGGCTTGCACTCAGCTCCCTATATCACATCAATACTCCTTACTTTTTTGTAGCCACTGTTGATTTCCAGGCCATTAACCTTATTGCTGATGTTTTTGGTACCACAAGTCACTAGGCTCTGGATTTCTGGAATTGATGAGTCACTGCCACTGTCAGCAGAGATGTTTTCAAGGCTGTTTTCAGCATTAACAATATCAGTGTTGAAGGTCTTTGCACTGAATCTTTCCCTTTACCAGTGTCCCTCCTGGTATCAAGACATAATGGCAGGCACCACAGGATAAGATGGTAGAGTGTGAACCAAACTGGCCAGTGTTGATCCCTTCCACAGCACACAAGTTTTCAAAACTGAGGCTTTTGCCTCTGGGTAATCAAAGTCTCCTATCACTCACACTTTGACAAGTCTCTGTTGAGTATCTACAGGAAGAAGGAATGTAAAAACAAGCATCTGGGCTCCCACATGGGTCCCCCACCCCAGATATGATTTTTGGAGTTAGGAAAAGTTCCCAAGTATCCCATCCCAGAATCTTAACTGATGAAGATTCTTTACGTATCAGGAAGGATCTTGGCCAGTTTACCCTGTCTCATCTGATGAAGAAATCCCGTAGGAGGCTATTTGCTCTACCCTGCCTTCCACTCAGATGGTTCTCTCACAATGACCAAATCGTCTAGCTCTTGTCATGAAGATGGTTTGTCAGGAACCTGAGATGGCAGCCTGTCTAACTAGTACACCAGACAGGATGAGTCTGATTCCCAAGAACCATGAATTTTAGATTAAATTTCCATTAAACAACTCTCTTATCATGGCCATCACCCTTTGAAAGGATCCCTTAGAAGAGATTCTAATGATTAACTCCATCTCAACAATGTTTGGACATTAGACTGATTTGGAAAGTATGCGTACACGTCAGGTGCCATTTCAACTTAGGCACTTAATTACCTGACTCCTATGACTCATTTTCAGTTTGACCTTGTGGATCAGGAATTCATAATGCTGAAAAAAAAAGCCACATGGTAATCTCTGCAGGAAGCTAGAGTCCAGGATTGCAACTATGACTACTGTCTATAATCAAAATGCACCTTGTAACTGGGGTTGGGAGTTAGCTTAGTGGAGGTTGGCTCAATTGTTAAGGTAAGAATGAAAATCACGTGGCACCACAGGACCCGGAAGCACGTAAACAAAGGCTTTCAAAATAAGCAGATGAAGAAATCAAACAGCTGCTAGGTCTCCAAAAAGATCCTTTAATGTAACCAGGCGAAGTAAAAATCCACAATATCTTCCAAGTGCTTTCACTCGACCACATGCGAGCTTTCTCAAGGCAAACAACCTTGCTGGAAGTTCATTCAAATTAAATACTTCCAGAGTCATCACATGACTTCCTGTGAACCTTTCCCAACAGGAAAATCACCATATAAGGAAATTCTAAAATATATTCTTATTATCATTAAAAATAATTCATTTTCTAAAAATAATTCATTTTCTAAAAATGTCTTGGCGACTGAATAGCATATTGAACTTAAAATTGAATCAAACTATTAAAATGTGTCATAAAACAATTCTGTAAAATATTTTTATAGTTTTATAATACAAATAAGTGCAGTAACCCCTTTTAACCATCGGGGGTGAAATCAAAACTCCAATTTAAAGCCTAGAGTTACTAACTGGCATTGTAAAACATTTCTTATCTGAGTTGCCAATGTATAACATTCCATATATCATATTATAAAATCTTATGGATTCAAAAGTGAATAAATCAATAGATGTCATGTTGTGCTAAACTGTGTTATCGATGAGCTTGCCTCAATTTCAGAACACTAGTGATGTTAAGGGTGTCATTCAGACCTGGGCATCTAGTAGCGTCTAACCGGAGCTGCCAAAATAGCTCACGGTATTCTAATTTTGACTCCCAACTACACCCTCTTATATCTGGTTGTACCTGTTCCAACACCATAAACTTTATGTCCATGTCCTTACACATCAAGGAGTGTTTATAAAAGGCATTACTTTCCTTCCTTACATTGATGTCATTGAAGTGTTTGTAAACCCTTCTCCTAAACACCCTTTCGGTTTTCCCAATGTAAAAAGCATGTCACGTAACACAGGAACCAAGATAGACCACACCCTTGGATCCACAGTTAAAATGTTTGTTGGAACGGAACTTAAATCTTCTGGAGGGAAGGTAGTAGGACCCCGAATTTAGCATAGCGTGACATTGCTTGCACATCCCACAGGGATAAGTGCCTAATTTCTTTCTATTGTGATTCTGTGGATCCTCTAACCTAATATCTAAAAGTTCTTTCAAATTCCTGCCCCTTTTCCTAACAAAAGAGGGGTAACTGGGCATAGAATTCTTAAGATCTTCCTGAAGTCTGAGAATGGGCCAATATTTCTTGATAATCTTCTCGATTTGATCTGAGTTGTTGGAGAAAGTGTGTATAAAACTATTTTTTCCTTGTAAAGTGTGTTTTGAAGGGTTTGGGGACATCTCATTAACCCCCACCCCCAATAAAGGAGGATATTTATTTGCCCTCTTCTCAGAAATTTCTACAACTAGTGCTTCTACCAGGGCTTCTGGATATTGTTTGTCCATAAAGAATCCCTTTAAAATGGAAACTTCCTCATTGAAAAGTTCATCCGTGCTGGACATTCGTGAAGCTCTAATTAGTTGACCCTTCACTATCGCCTTCTTTTGTTAGAAGGGATGTCCACTGTGGTAATTCAGGAATGCATTAGAAAAAGTGCTTTTCCTGTAAACCTTAGACTGAAAACAACTATTTGAATAATCCTTTACTAGTGAAATGTCTAAATAATCGAGTTGGTGTTTACTGATATTATAAGTAAAACTAAAAAATGTGGTCGTCCTGTTGATGTAATCTATGAATTCCATTAAACTTCGTTCATTTACCATCCACATAAAGGAGATATCATCCAGAAATCTTCTATAGTATAAGATGTCCTGATACCATGCACTGGTAAAAATATATTTCTTTTCCCATTGGTATAATACCAAATTTGCGTGCATGGAGAGGCACAAGAGGCATCCATTGCCACACCTTATTTCTGACGATAAAATTCCCCCTTAAAGTGAATGAAGGTATTTTCTAGAACTAATTCCATAAATTCCAGAATTAAATTAGTAAACTTGGCCCCCAGTTGGACTTCATTAGATAAGTAAGTTCCTAACCACTCCAGGCCTGTGTTGTGTGGAATACTAGGAAATAAGTCGACCACATCCACAGTGACCATAAACATCTCAGGTAAAAATAAACTCTGATCCACTCCTTTGAGGTAGTCCCATGAATCCTTACATATGTGTTTAATTTTCTCTACATGTTGTTTTAAGGAGAAGTCGATAAACTTGGCTAAGGGTTCTGTGACGCTTCCACCCCTGAAACTATAGGTCTAAATTTCAGGGGGTTCAAATTCTTATGTGTCTTTGGAATTCCAAAAATCTGGGCAACCTTGGGTTTTTTTACTAATAAATAGTTATATAACTTTTCATTAATGGCATTTTGCATTAAATGGTCATATAATGAATAATTTATTTTAGCTTGAGCTATATTGATCTCATTTCTTGAGACAAGTTCATATTGTTCAGTATCCTGTAACACAGTGTGCAAGGCAGCCTCATAGTCCCAGGTATACATCAAGACAGCACCTCCCCCCTTGTCCGGTTTCATAACCCTACACCTCTCATTTTGAGCTTTTTAATTAAAGTCAACTCATCCTCAGTAATATTGTCAGTTGTTTTAAAATAATCTTTCTCCTTAAGTTTCCCAATGTCAGTCTCAACCAACTCCTCAAAGATTTTAATGGTGGGGTGGACAGGCGGGTTGAAGGTACTTTTTCTTGTAAGAGTCTTTTCAAAGTTTCGTTCATCTTTAAACAATAAGTTAAAATTAAGCTGCCTCATAAAAAGCTTTAAATCAATCAAGGTTGTAACCATGGGAGAAGGCCTGAGGGGAACATAATGAAAACCCTTGGAAAGTAAACTAAAAAAATTGTCTGTTATTGATAGATCGGTGTAATTAAAAATAGTAAAATTGTCTTTCCTATGTTTAATTTGTTTCCCTTGAAATAATGTTGTGCTATTGTCCTCATTCACTATAGTTCTTGAAATTAGTTCGTCGGGTGATTCCAACTGTTGTATTGTTCCCTTCGCCCCCTTCCTCTCTTCTGGGGGTAATAAAAATCCTGGGTAGTTACATTCCTATTCTTCTGTGCTATTCTCTCACTTCTTCTGAGACTGTCATTTCCTTCCCTTGTAGGTTCCCCTTGCCTATTACTTTCTCCTCTTTCATAAAAGACATTTTCAGTAGTGTTGTTGTTGCTTTTTCCTTTTATAATTGGGAGGGGGTAGGCTCTACCTTCCTTGTATTCAATTAGGTCCCTCTCTAATTTCCTAATTTTTCGATTAAGTACCCTAAAACAATGCTGGTCTACATCACTAAACAACTTGTCATTGTCCCTCTTAACTGAGCTAAAAGTTTCATCTTTTATCAAATTTGCGTTGAGTTCATCTAAAACTTTTAACAAAACAGTCATTTTTTTCTCATAGTCCATCACCATGCATTTTAACATGTCTAAACCTGCTTTGTTGAAAATTTCACAAAGTTGGTCATATAAATCAGAACCATGTTGTACATTGTTAGGGAACTTAAAAAACCTCAAGCCCTTAGGAATTCTCTGTACATTAATACACTCATTTAAATAATCAACTTCCATCTATTTGTTCTTATAAGAATACAGTTTGTCTTTAAAATCAAAAAAGACATTATCAAGATTTTTATAATTATCATGAAGCACAGTACCTTTTCTGAAATTAAACTGTTGTTTTGTCCAAGATTTGAAGTCAAAGGACTTCCTCTGCTCATTTGACACAGGAGCAGTCTGGTTGTTTGATTTAACATGGTCTAACATGGTCAAAACAATTCAAATTCGAATTATTGTGATTGCCCCCCCTCTCTCAGCGTTCCTTGTAGCATTTCCAGACCCAACCACTTCAGCAAGTGTTCTGGGGGATTGTTGAATTGTTGTTGGTTCCCAGGTATCTGTTAGTTGTGTCTGCTGTTGAACATTGAAGTCAATTGTGTCAATAGTGTTAAAACCTGTTTAAACCCAGCCCTAGAAACTGGGTCTGTTTCAGCATCTTCACAATCGGCTCTCAGTACTGCCGGAGTGTGGGTGAAGCCGCTGGCTTCCGTTCCTTCTGCCATGTGTAATAGTCGACAAAAAACACCAAAACTAAAAGCAAAATCAAACCAAGAATGAAAATCATGTGGCACCACAGGACCCGGAAGCACGTAAGCAAAGGCTTTCAAAATAAGCAGATGAAGAAATCAAACAGCTGCTAGGTCTCCAAAAAGATCCTTTAATGTAACCAGGCAAAGTAAAAATCCACAATATCTTCCAAGCGCTTTCACTCGACCACATGCAAGCTTTCTCAAGGCAAACAACCTTGCTGGAAGTTCATTCAAATTAAATACTTCCAGAGTCATCACATGACTTCCTGTGAACCTTTCCCAAAAGGAAAATCACCATATAAGGAAATTCTAAAATATTTTACAGAATTGTTTTATGACACATTTTAATAGTTTGATTCAATTTTAAGTTCAATATGTTATTCAGTCGCCAAGACATTTTTAGAAAATGAATTATTTTTAGAAAATGAATTATTTTTAATGATAATAAGAATGTATTTTAGAATTTCCTTATATGGTGATTTTCCTGTTGGGAAAGGTTCACAGGAAGTCATGTGATGACTCTGGAAGTATTTAATTTGAATGAACTTCCAGCAAGGTTGTTTGCTGAGAAAGCTTCATGTGGAAAGTGAAAGCGCTTGGAAGATATTGTGGATTTTTACTTTGCCTGGTTACATTAAAGGATCTTTTTGGAGACCTAGCAGCTGTTTGATTTCCTCATCTGCTTATTTTGAAAGCCTTTGTTTACGTGCTTCCGGGTCCTGTGGTGCCACGTGATTTTCATTCTTGGTTTGATTTTGCTTTTAGTTTTGGTGTCAATTGTTAAGGTGTTTACCCCACAGGCACAAGGTACAGAGTTTGATTCTCGTCTGAGGTCACTGGCTATTGTCTAGGTGTGTAATAGCCTGGAGACTGATTGCCTAGTATTTGCCTATGAACTCTTGCACAATGAAGTCGATAGTGTGGCTTGTACAGCAGAAATGAGCATCACTATATGCATGTATACATGCCTGGCTCAGGTATTGCAACTACAATGACAACTTTAAGGCACAATTAACCAATGTCCCTTATTATGGTTCCACTCTTTGTAGACCACAGGCAAATAAACAATTGCAAAAGAGTGAGTAGAAAGGGAATACACTCAGATTTTGCATGAATCTATGAACTTCTCAGAGAACATTTCTTCATGACCAAAAAGGCAATTGGACTTTGTAATTTAAAAGAAATTAAAATCTTACAGTCTAGCAGCTTTCTGATATAAGACAATGAGACTGTGAAGGATTCCAGAATGGCTATAGACCTACAGGAAGATGTGGTTTTCAAAATCAGGGATCTGACAGCCCTGTCTCCAGCAATCAACTGCAGAATCACAGAAGACTGCTCCACTGTGGAGATAGTTAGAGATGACATCCCTCCTATATATTCCTACATGGCAGGACATCACACAGGAAAAGTGGATTATGGATATAGTATAGTATATGCCACACCATTCCTTTTTTATCTCACCTCAGCCATTATATCTCATCTTCCCAAAGTCCCACCTCATTAGAATATGGAGGCCAGACTACATGTCATAAACCTGTTATGTAAACAGTAACCTAAGAGGTCCTCCAAGCCAGAGAGGGAGAGAGTCCAGATATTATTCAGCATTATTTTTGCTTCTCGAGAGAACAACGGACTGCAGGTCAAATTTGGATCTCAGAAGACTAAACAAAGAACCTTAGGTCAATCTTGGATCTCAGAGGGAAAAACTTATTAATATAAAAGCAAACTCCTATATGGACTTGGCACATTCAAACATTACATGAATAAAAAATGATGCTAGGATGGACTTTCTGGTCCTCCAGAACACCTTGTTAAATATCCAGGTATTCAAGTCATCCAGGTGATTACAGTGCTTCAGTGTGGGATTCAGCCTGTTTCAATTCGGGTCCTTTCCATCTGGTCTCAGCATAACCACCCCACTTTGTTCACCAAATACATAGTGCCATTGCAACACATCTAAGGCTGATGGGAACCAATCTTTTTCTTTATCTGGATGACAGACGGCAAGGTACAAGTGAGTCTCTAGCATTAGCCAGAGATCACTTGCCACAGCTGTTCATTTCCCGTGTAATCTCATTGAACAATCCAAAGTCACAGATTAAGCCACTGCAACAACAAACCTTCAGTGGGATCAACAATAGTGTGACCTATTTAGCCAGCTTTCTCAATCCTAGGACTATAACCCTGCAATCCAAGGTTTACAGTATACTGTGTTATATTGTAGAGTCAATAGATTTATGCGTGAAAGTTCAAAAGCTCTTGGGAATTGTTGGCATTTTAGTTCTATTCACATGATATGATATGACCACCTAAAAAGAGTTGACTATACTCTAGCATTTAGCTGCCTCATAGCTGATTTAAGGAGAAACAATTCCAACTTATCTAAGATTTTCAGAAACAGTAAACTCCTTCAAGGAGTCAGTGACTTGGATAATATCCAGAATAGTAATCTGAGTAAGAGTCAGTCATATAGTAAGCACTTTCATTTCATATACAGTCATACCATAGACTTCATTACAAATCAGGAAAGGTCTCTAGTAAGGGATGTCCTCTAAATAATTGAACACTTACAATATCAAGCTTCTGCAATGCTGGCAGAAGTGACAGAACAGTAATATGATCAGAGAATCCTGTCATTACTTCATTGGAGATCAGGTTATAGTGAGGAATGGGAATTTGACTGTTCACCACTATTGTGTGATACTGGAGTTTGCAGATTAGCAAGCTACATGAAGGCAGAGGAGGGCTTGCCACCCTGTCTGAAATAAAAAAAAAGTTTTGTGGGGGGTGGGGGATTTAAGTGTTTTGTGTTTTAATAATTCATTATTTTTATTTTATTTATTTATTTATCCTTTGTTAAACTACTAGTTCTACTTGGCTAGATGCATCTTTCCAGGGAAGACCCAACATGGTATTTCACCCATTTTCAATTTTGCCATGGGACCTTTTATGTCCATCTGAGCTACCACTAGCTCCAGCAGATGGGACTTTGGTTTAATGTCTCATATACAATATGAATTTATGATTTCTTGGTGTTTTCCTGTACACTCTCAGTATTACCCTATAATACAGAAGGACTTAGTACAGCTCCTTATGTATTTCAATAAATACTTTTTGTCAAGAAAGCTCACAGCTATTTTGGATTGTGAAGAAGTTTTTACCTATAGTGCATTGCTTTCATACTGTTTTTTTCCATTTGACTAGAGACCTATTCGCATTTGTTAACTGTTTAGTCTTTACTGAATATTTTTTCAAGTTACTACATCCTGGATGTGATCTGTAGCTTTAGTCAGTAGAGTTTTCTTTAATTGTGGAAAACTATCCAGGATAATAAGCTAGGGACTATCTCCTGACTCTTGGTGAGGATGAACCTCATCATCTCAGATATAGAAACTACAAATGTACCACAGTGTTAAACCTGGATGAGCAAGACATCCACCCTCCTTACCTCTGCCTTGCAGCAGGTGAGGTCTATAGTGTTTCATGTCATGGTGTACTTTCTTCTGGTCTAGTTAATCATGGCCTAACAGAAATTTGAAAAGGAAACATTTTTGCAGAGTACTATGGGTAAACAGGGAAGGGCAGTAGCCTGGATAGTTTTACATGCTCAGCAGACTAAAGACCATTGGTTTTAGTCCGGATTGTTGATGACAACCAAATGTAAGCATGCAACTTTAATTTATTTGCATTACAGGTGTCTGCAGCTGTATTTTGCCTTTATGATTTGATTAGTTTTCTTTTTGGCTTAAGTTTTGTTTTTATTCACTTTATAGTTCTGCTCCTTCTGCTTTGAGTTTGTGGTTTACAGCAGTTATAGGTTCATAGGTTCATAGGTTCATACTAGGCTATCTGCCCTAGGGCATTTAAAAGCCTAGCCAGAGTGTGTGTGGCTTTCACCACCCCTTAGGATGAGAATACTATACCCATTAGTTTGCTGTGCCTCTGTCCAGCAGTGACACAGATATGATTCCCGGGGTAAACCTACGATCTCCCATCCACTCGTCAAGATTTCTCTTGAACAGAGTCAGTGAGGGGCTGTGCCTCACATGGACTGGGATTCTGTTCCATAGTGTAGGGAGTCTCTGGGTGATGAATCTGTCCCTCCAGCATGTCCTATTTATATCCGTGGTGAGGTTTAAGTTTCTTGCTCTCGTGGCTCTGGTGGATTTGGATTTTTTGAGGTGGAGCATGTCCATTAATTCCGGGTTGGACATGGCCTTGTATGTCAGGCACAGATCACCTCTGAGCAGACGGTATGTGACTGAATAGAGCTGGAGTTTCTTCAGTCGGGCATCGTATGACATATGTTTGAGCCCCTTTATCCTTTTGGTGAGGAACTTTTGGGGTCTTTCCAACTGTTGCAGGTGTCGGGTAAGGTACATTCCGAATGGGGTGTTGTACTCAATCATTGGTCTGATAAGTGAAGAGTACAGGGGTACAATGACCTCTCCTGATCTGGATGTCAATCCCTTCATGATCAGGTGGGCAACGTAGAAGGTCTTCCTAACCACTTTGGCAATGTGAGTGTCAAAAGAGAGGTTACTGTCAACTTGGGTCCCCAGGTCCCTGATAACTTCTTCCATGTTTAATGGATTACCACCTATGTGGTAATTAGGGGTTACCTTGTTTTTCCCAAAGGGTATGACTATACATTTTTTGGCATTTAGCTTAAGGCCATGGCTCTGGCACCAGTTATCCATTTCTATGAGACCTCTCTGGAGGATGTCTGTGTCTGATGGAGTGTCAATTATGGTGCCCAGTTTGCAGTCATCTGCAAATTTTGTCAGCCACAATCCCCTATGTTTGCCTGCACTTCAGAAAAATAAATGCCGAACAAGAGGGGGCCCAGGACTGAGCCCTGTGGGACACCGCTCGTGACCGGCTTAGAGTCTGACATGGCACCAGCAACTCTAACCCTGTGTGTTCTGTCCTTGAGCCAGTTTGCAACCCATCTTGTGACATATGGGTTTACATCTAAGCTGGTGAGCTTTTCTATGATGCCCGAGTGGGGTATTGTGTCAAACGCTTTTTCTAGGTCAAGGTAGGCTGTGTGAACTGCCTTACCCTCATCAATGGCCTTAGTGACTGTTTCGAAAAAGTCGACCAAGTTCAAGAGGCAGGATCTGCCCTTGACAAAGCCAAATTGGGTAGGATCCAGTGTCTGTAGGTCCCCAATGTCTTTATTTATGAGTTCCATTATGATCCTCTCCATAGCTTTGCAGACAAGGCTCATCAAGCTTATGGGGCGGTAATTTCCAGGGTCCCTAGAAGCACTGCCTTTGTGGAGTGGGACCACAAAAAATTTATTTTGTAGACTGTTCTCCTACCAACAACAAAACCTTACCTGCTGTCTATGTGCCACAGTTTTTTATTTGCAGTCTGTCAAAGTAGTATCCTGCTGTATTTCATTAGACAACACCCCTCAAAATGAGAAAGCATGGCAACTATCTTAGCATTCCTGGAGGGTATCCATGCATGAATTTTCATAATATAACCTCCACTATATGCCTATCTATTTACCTATTCATCATTTTTTTTTTTTTTTTTTTGTGGCCAACACTTGAAATACAGACATGCATTGCACTGGCCCACAGACCTGTAAGGTCCCATAAAGTATGAGCTTGTCTCTTAGTTTTGTGACAGTCGTTAGATACAGTCCCATGCTTCCCATCTGAGAATAATTCATTAGTAGTTTTTACCCTCTCCCCTCTTCCATGCCCTGAGTTTCTTATGCTAGTGTATGGCTTGTCAAGTCTGGCATGCCAGTCATGTAGTAAGCACTGTTCATTTCCTGTGTAATCTCAGTGAACAATGCAAAATCCCCGATTAAGCCACTGTGCTAATGAACCAGCTCAATTCATCTTAATTTGCAACAGTATGAAACAACAGAAAGCAAGCTCCTGAAGCATGCATAAATATATATTCATTTTTCCTAATTTATTTTATTTAACATTTGTTTACCGGGAAAGTCCAACTTGGGACAAAGACAATTTTCAGCAGAAGCTCAGGGAGAAACACTCCACACATGTCTTTGCAATGTGGGAAACCAGAGTAAGCAGAGAAAGCTCACACAAAGACAGGGAGGACATGCAGACTCCACACAGAAGGCACTCCAGCTGAGAATGAAACAGGGAAACCTACCATTGCGTCATATGCAATCTTACAGAGAGCATAAAAGCTTTAAATCCTGGGATTCCTAAGTACAAATCTTTGAAAAACAAGAATGAACATGTGAAAATGAGGATTTACATAAGTCTGAGATTGCTATGTCTGATATGATTTTATTTTTCTCAGAGTTTTTGCAATTTTAGAGTTAGCATATAGAAGTAATGGGAGTGTAGAGGTGCAGCCTTCTACTCTGATAGTTGCATGTGGCTTATTCTACTAAAAAATGTAACTTTAAAGAGAAACAGTAATTGTAAACGTTCACTCTCCTCCTGTACTTGCACATTTTTTGTAATTCCCAGATTTGCAATTACCACTCTTAGAATTGTAGTAGGGAGCCTACATTGACTCCACATCTTAATACACTGGCTTGCCAGCTAAAGCCAAAATCCACAGAGTAACAAAGCTCACCAATATTTAACTCTGCTAAGAACTGGTTATCATTTGAACCTTGGTAGATATCCTAAGTACTGTAATAACAACAATTCCTTCAGCCTTGGCTTACCCACATACTCTGTTACACGTAGCTCATGATGCATATTGGTTAAGTTTGAAAATATTTTCTGTGAAACTTTAAATATCATGGCATTTATATGGTCAAGGCAACTGTCCTTATTAAAGAACCTTGTTCATTTTCTGCTAGAATTAACTTATAAAATACACTGAATAAGATGAAGACAAAGACTTCAATGAATGGTTCCATTATATCTACTGTGAACATAGCTCTCAACCTTTTATCACAAAAAATCTGGGCAAAGAGAAAAAAATACTAGGGTGACAAACCTCCAAAAATAGGGATGCATTTTAAATATTGATCTTAGGAACTTAGAAAGTTGCTATAATAAAAATTCTTGTGTTATCATGCATTTTCTGAAGGATAAAAAGTTTGAAACTCAAATGCCTGTCATTATTTAGTGAATTCAGTCCTTACTGATTTGTCTCAAAGATCTAGAAAACCACACATGTGATGAGGAACAGACCCAAAATAAGAAACAAAAATCTGGACATTCTGTGAAAATCTGGACAGTTGAGAGGTATGACTGTGATGTCCTCTTGGCAACCAATACCACTAAATATGAAGCAGTTGCTGTTATCCAGTCTGTTTCAATGAATAATACACAAAACACAGCCTTGGCACAAAGAACATAGAGGGACTGTGCTACTGTCCTGGGTCTGGGTCTCCAACCTCCACACCCAAATTAAACTGCAGACTTTTCATTTACAGAGCCACACCACTCTCTCTATGAATCACTTTCTTCCAGCACCCCTCTATCCACAGTAACTGCCTCTCATGCAAAGTATTATTTTTCACATTCACATACATGCCCACAATTTCCAGAGAAGGCTGTTGAATTCTTCAATTCCACACAGCTTTCTTCCTGGGCCTGGTAGTACTGCCACCATTCTGAAGAAAGTCAGAGACTTCAGGTTATCTGATGTGGCCCTTACAGTGTGTTATTTTTAGGTGTAAATGTTTATCCTCTTCTCAGTTAAGCAACAGTGCATAAATACTCTTGTAATAAGTAAATACCAGCCACAATAGCTTAAAGGTAATTAAAATATGTTTTAATTACATAATAAAGAAAATAACACAAAGACAAAACAAAACATACATAGGTTGGCCCACAAAGATGATTAAAGTAAAGTACAATGAACATAAAATGCATACAGAAAAATCTAACTCCAGCTATCTAAGTTTCCTAGCTAGCTGCTACAAAGAGTACTGTACCTTAAAATCAGTAGCTAATTTCCACAGATAGGATTTTCTTACAGTAACTTCACACTAGAATCTCAATATTTCATTATGTCACAATTATATAGCCAAAGTCCTTGTGTGACTTCATTGTTGCTATTGAGACTGGTCATAAACCGGCTAGCCCCACACCTATCACAACAGTAAGAGTTTTCCCCAATACCTTCACATCTGTTTCTTCTTTACTTGTGTCCCACATGGGTCTTAAAAAGTTTCAGTGACTATTGCATTCCAATGCTGTTTCATCTTCATCTGTTATCTTAGGAAAAGGTGCCATCCTGCCTGTGAAGTAACCCCTCACTCTCTCAACATCTGGACAAACAAAAGTTTCTGCTAGGTAACATATACATTGCAAATCAACATGTCAGAAACAGAAGAGAAAAACAACATACAAAGAAAAATACATTGTGCTTGCTTTAGCCTGGCATAAGCACATTTCAAAAACATTCACTTTTAGTCTGGCATCACCTCAGGTTTCACATTTCTCTCCCCTTTAAGAACCTCAAACAAGTTTTATAGAGGTATCCCTCAGGAAATATAGCTTGAGACAAAAGTGCAGCCTTTCGTACATTATCCCATACCTCTTCTAGATAATCCATTGCATTACTGTTGGCACTACCACAATGATGTTGGATAGTCATGCTATAGAACTGCAAAGCTAAACTCCATCTAAGAAGTTTTCTATTCTGTCCAGTTAGTCTGTGTAGCTGTTTTAAAGGGTTAAGATCTGTAACCACAGTGAACTTTCTCCCATGCAAATAAGGTTGTAGCTTATGCAGTGGCCAAATTATACCCAGACATTCTTTCTCTATGGCTGCATAAGATTCCTCTCTGGGTTGAAGTCTGCAGCTCAAATACACAATAGGGTGCTGCTGTACTTCTAAGGAAACCTGGCTAGGTACAGCCCCCACCCCATAGTTAGAAGCATCTACCTTTTCAATGAATTCCTGACTATAATCAGGAATGGCCAACACAGGGGGGGTCCACTAAAAGACTCCTTGAGCTTTTGAAATGCCTGCTCACAGGCTGATTTCTAAACAACCTTATCTGTCTTATCTTTCATGGGTAGGTCCATAAGTGGAGTAGCCATTGTACTATTCTGGAAAACAAATTTCCTATGCTATCCAGCTGTCCCAAGGAAAGCCCATATCTGTTTTTTCGTAGTAGGGGTAGGCCATGCCTGAATAGCCTCAACCTTGGCAGGTTCTGGCCCTGTTTTTCCACCACCTACTCTATGACCCAGATACAATACTTCTGCCATACCCACCTGAAACTTGTTAACCTTGATAGTCAGCCCTGTCCTTTGCAATCTGCCCAACACTTTCCTGACATACTGCACATGTTCTATCCAGGACCGGCTGTAGATGGCAGTATCATCCAAATAAGCAATAGTATTGTCTCCTGCTCCTATTGATATCTGATCTACCACCCTTTGGAAGGTTGCTGGGGCATTTTTCAAGTCAAAAGGCATTTTTGTAAACTCATACAACCCAAATGGAGTCACAGACTCTGATCTCTCCCTGGCAGCAGGTGTCAAGGGTACCTGCCAGTAACCATTGGTCAAGTCAATAGTAGTGAGATACTTAGCCCCACCCAGTTGCTCAAAGGCTTCATCTGTCATGGCCATTAGGTAAGCATCTCACTCTGTATGGCTGTTCAGTTTCCTGTAATCCATTACATTAAACGGGTACTACCATCCTTCCTAGGTACCAGCATCTCTGGTGAGGGTAAGGGACTGTTGGACTCTTGGATTACTCACAGTTCCAACATATTCTTCAGTTCCTCTTTCAGAGTTTGCCTAACTCTTTCAGGTACTCTGTAAGGAGATTATTTAACTGGTTGCTGACGTCCTGTGTCTACATGGTGCTCCATCAAGTGGGTGTACCCTGGCTTATCAGTAAACATATCTCCAAATTCCGGCAAAACTGCACATATTTCCTGAACCTGGCTATGGCTCAGTTGAGGTGAAAGGGCTACCCCATCCACTGAGGTGTCAAATCAAGCATCATCAAGGAGACCTATTTCTAGATGTCCTTCAGACTGCTCCTGCAGCTCACTGCAGATGTTAAGTACCAGGGCCCCTCTCTCATGATAGGGCTTTAACATGTTAACATGGTAGAGTTTGTACTCTGACCTCCTACCTGAGAACTCTATCATGAAGTTACCTGAAGCTTGTTGTGTCTTACAGTAATAATTACCATCACCTGCTGCCCTACAGAATACTCTCTTGCTCTAGCTGTCCTGTCATACCATACCTTTTGTTGCTGCTGTGCCTGTGCTAGGTGCTCCTTTCCCCACCCCCCATGAGCTCCCTAAACCTATTCTTTAGGTTCAGGACTTGTTCCACAACAGACTCTTTCTGGGAATCACGCTCACCCCCCCACTCATCACAAATTAAAGCCAGTGCCCTCCTTACCCTGTGACCATACAGTAACTCAAAAGGTGAAAATCCTATAGATTCTTGGGGTACCTCTCTGTATGCAAAGACAAGATGGGGTAGGTACTTGTCCCACTCCTTTTTGAATTGGTCTGCAAATGCCCTTAACACAGTCTTCAATGTAGAGTTGAACCTCTCCACCAGACCATTTGTCTGTGGATGGTAGGGTGTAGTCTTTAGGTGTTTTACCCCACAGCACTTCCACAAGCATGCCAGCAGGTCTGACATAAAGTTGGCACTTCTGTCTGTCAGTATTTCCCTACCTTGCTGAAAATGCCTAGCAAAGCATTTGCTACCTTATATGCTTCATTGGAAAACAGAGCCACCACTTCTGGGTACCTAGTGCTGTAATCTATCACTACCAGGATATTTTCTTACCTGTGGAATTTGGAGTATTCAGAGGTCCCACAATATCCATAGCTACCCACTGAAATGGCTCCTCAACAACAGGCAAAGGTATCAAAGCAGCCTTGGCTTTGTCTCCAGCATTGCCAAGCTTCTGGCATTACTCACAGTTCCTGGACCTTGTTACATCCTTTGCAATCCCAGGCCAATAAAAATTCTGCATAACCATCTTCATATAGCCATCTGGGTGTAGTACAATGCAGATCCTGTTGGACATATACTTATTTCTTCAACTGGGATCACATAGTTTTATTAACATGTGCTCTTTAGGTAGCTTATGTCCTAATTACCAGTGTGGCTTCTCATCACATGCAGACATTGCACATCTAAGGCAAAGTTGTGTTTCATAATTTCTGTATGTAGTAAACACAGTTAACCTACCTAGTACATGATAAACATGGAAAGCAAAAATTCTACACGGAACTAACATTCCCAGTATTCCATTCCTTATATAATGAAGACAACACGATATCTCAAAGTCATACTCCCTGGGTTTTTTTCAGGCTTATTCTTTTGGTCAGATAAACAAGAACACCTGCCTATTATTATTATTTTTCTGACAAGCTGATTTGCTGCCTGCTAGTCTGATGAAGTGGATAATATCCGTGAAAGCGCTTACTTGTTTTCCTTGGAATAAATTATCTTGTGACTTTTATTCAGCCATGTGGAACCAGTGTGTTTTTACCTAATCTGCCTTACTTATCACATTATTTGGTTCCTTAGTCAGTTTTAGAGGCCTTTGTTTTTTGATATTAAAACCTCACCGTATAAATAATCACAGATAATTCAGGCTGATATTGAAACCTCACCATATAAATAATTACAGATAATTCAGGCTGATATTAAAACCTCACCATATAAATCTTCATAGAAAATTCAGGCTGATATTTAAACCTCACCATCTAAATAATCACAGATAATTTAGGCTGATATTGTAACCTCACCATATAAATAATCACAGACAATTCAGGCTGATATTGAAACCTCACCATATAAATAATCACAGATAATTCAGGCTGATATTGAAACCTCACCATATAAATAATCACAGATAATTCATACACAAATTTGGGAATCATCTTTAATACTGATATACTACTATCCATAAATAAATTTATAGTCCATGAAATTGTCAGCATGTGCTGACTGCATAGTAGCTCATTGCAATAGGATTTATATCAGATGCTGATTGCAGAAATACATCTTTCTTGATTCAGATATAACTGCAGTTTGCTTTAATGCAATTTTCTGTACTAATGCAATATCTTAATTGCATTAGTGTGCACATACTTTGCACATGCATTGTGATTGAGAAGTAGATGATGATGTAGTTAGTGTCAACATTTTCAATTAATTTTATCTGCACAATGCAGGCAAAAAATTGGTTTTAAATTATCCATACGTACAGACAAATTGCAGGTGGGGAAATTGACTGCATGTAGCAAGTATGACCCCTTTCAGGAGTGTCATGGAGCAGTCCGGCATTAGTTCAACTTTGTTTTAAACCTGCAGCCATTGACAAACTGGACACAAGTATAAATTGTTTTCCGCAGGTGTGTTCTTCCTGTGTTCCAGTAACTGCTACCTCTTTTTTCTTACTAAACATCCTTACATTTGCCTACCCTTCAGTGTGTACATTGCAGATACTGTTACTGAGAGTTCTCCTTTCCAGTAAACTGTAGCCATTTCATATCCTTGATTTAACACCTGTCGTGAGTGACTAACTACTTCCTTCATAGGTATGTACTAGGGCTAACAATCACTGGGGCCTGTTTAAGCCTAGCCATGCATCCCAAATCTCTGACAAGTTTGATACTCTTGGTAGGTTTAATCAAGAGCTTGGTAGATGAAATATTTATAAGCAGGGGCCTAGGAGATGAACTATTTACAGACTGCCTGTGTCCACCAGAGACATGTGTGCCAAACCAGGGATGGATTTCCTGTTCCCCATCCAATTGTCCAAGTTGCAGTTGAATAGTGTTAGGGATGAACTCTGCACATGGATTTGGAGTCTGTTCCAGAGAAGAGGTATTTTCTGGGATACATACCTGTCACTCAAGTAGGTCCTATTTATATCACAAGAAAGGTTTAAGTCATTAGTATGGGTAATTCTGGTGCTATTTGTTTTGCAGATATGCAGGACATCCATCAGAATAAGGTCCGACAATTCCTTGTATGCCAGGCATAGATTTCAGTGAAGAATCACTGTGGATGCTCCAATTGTTGGATGTGCCTGGTTAGGTACATACCAAGGGAAGAAATGTACTCAATAATGGGCCTAATGAATGCCGATTACAGTAGAACAATGACCTCCTTGGACCTAGATGCAAATACCTTTATTTACAAGTTGGACAACATAGAATGGTTTCTTCACTCCTGCAGACACATGATGGTCAAAGGCTAGATTATGTCTATGTGTGTACCCAGGTCTATGACTACTGGGTCGATTCATAGGGGTGTCTTGCCAAAATGACAGTTAGCAGGTTGACTGACTTCCTAAAGGATACCAACATGCATTTCAGTCCATGGTTCTGACACTAGTTGTCTGTGTCATCCCTTCTTGGAGAACATTAGTGTCAGTAGAGGATTCTATGACGGCTCTTAGTTTTCAATCATCTACAAATTTGGTCAGCCAGAGCCCCTTGACATTGGCCTTGACGTCAGAGTGTAGATACCCAAAAAGATCGGTCCCTGGACTGATTTCTCATGGACTCCCTAGTAACTGGCATCTTGGTAGAGGTGGACACCTGATTCTATCTTCTGGGGTTCTGTCTGTGAGCCAGCTGACTATCTATTGAGTAACATGAGGGTTTATTCCTAACCTCTTGAGTTTGTCAACAATGTCCAAGTAGAGTAGAAGTGTCAAATACCTTGGCCAGGTCAAGGTTGGCAGTGTGAACTGTTTTACATTCATCCGTTGCTTTCATTATCTTCTCAAAGACATCCACCAGGTTGTGCAGGCATGACCTGCTCTTAAGAAAGCCAAACTGGGTTGGTTTCAGTGTATGGAGGTTTCCTTTGTTATTATTGATTATTTCCATGATAACTTTTTCCATGGCTTTCCATATCAGTCTAGTGAGACTAATGGGTCCTTACTTTCCAGGGTCTGTAGATGGCCCTCCTTTGTGTAGAGGGATGATGGTTCTATTCTCCATTTGTGAGACACAAAGCCTGTTTGGAGGCTACAGTTAGGGATTCCAGATGGCCTGACAGTTCATGTTGAATGCTATTTAGAAAGTAGCCAGGGATATTGTCGGGGCCTATTGTCACAATGCTTTTGGCCTTAGAGAGAGAACACTGAAGACATGTTCCCTAGTGGTAGTAGAGGGAGCTGTATTGATGGGATTTCCTAAGGGTCTGTTGGGAGAGAGAGAGGGGTAAGGTTAGAACTGAATTTTTTCTGCCAGTTGGTTTGCTATATCCTCTATCTCAGTGTAGGTGGCACCATTAACAATAAGCTCCACACACAATTATGTATTGTCTTTGAGGTTGTTTACATAACTAGAGAATGCGTTATGGTTATCCTTGGACTGTGAGGCCAAATTTACCTCAATTATCCACTGAGTTACTTGTTTAATTTGTTGAGAGAACTTTTATCATGCTGGACGCTACATGTTGTAATTTTTTGCAATGATTTTCTTGCTTCTGTTGTACAGCCTACTGATGTCATGATTCTATCAGGGTGGCTTGTTTTGTTGAGTTAGATTTGTACTTATTCTTATGGGTATAGCTGGCTCTAGGCAGCTATTAACATGCTTGTAAGTGTTCCTGTCAAAAGTTCTATGTAGGCAGCAGTGTTCTCAGGGTTTAGGGGGACATAAAATGTTGCCAGGTTCTCACTTAATAGAATGAAGTTAGCCTTAGAGTAGTTTCTGAACATTCCATTGTTAGCTGGGATTCCAGGTTCTATTTATACTTTAAAAGAGACCATTTTGTGGTCTGACCTCACCAGAGATGACATTAGACTTGGGGATATGCAATGCTTTCCCATATTAGTGAGGTCTAGATCCAGTATGCTTGCACTCTGGTCAGCATATATTATCAGTCTGATCTAGGGAGTTTTTACAAAATCCAGGAATCTCTGTACCTGCATGTTCTTCAATACTGGATTAATAAAAGTTGCCCATGAATATGGTATTGGGTATTGAGCTGGATGGTGATTGTTTTCAGTAAGCTTAAATGCATGTTATGGGCTCCTGGGTCATAAAGGGGGACTTATAGCTTGGAAGGTAATGGTATTGGATTTTGTCTGTGGTGATTTGAACATGGAGAAGTTCAAGTGCATTGTCCAGGTTCACCAGCCTTGAGATTTATTTATTACTTATTATTTATTTTTGATGTAAATTGAAATTCTTCTACCTTTAGTCCCTGCCTATGTAGTAGTTGGTCTAAAGGTGTGGAAGGCATTATAGGCTTGCATTGCCAGGGTGATCTCCATGGCTTTAAACTACATCTCAGTGACTGCACAGATGTTTACATTCTTTAGGGTGAAGAGAGCTTGTAGGGGTAGAATTTCTTGTTTAGACACTTAAAACTGAGCAGTAATGTCTTCGGATTTTCTTAGTTTTGATTTGTTATGTCAGAAGTACTTTCTGTTTGGCATTGCCTAAAAAAGATAGGGGAAGACACTGTTTAGCAAATATTCAAAAGCCTAGAAGGGAGAGGTGCAGACCATCCCTGGCAAAGCAGCATGTTCTGTTGCCCATCTCCTTCCATGCTGACAAATACTGCACCCCCTTAGAATGACAGCACAAACAAAGCCAATTATTAAAGTTAGTCACCTTCCATTCTTAGAATGGAATCATCTTTGGAGAATGTAGAATGCTGCTGAAAGTGAGGATAATACCAGCCTGGGACAAATATTCCAAACATACTTCTCAACCTCCTAACACTAGAAATGTAGACAAAGCCTTAAATAGTTGGGGGACAAAGACCCAAAAATAGGGACAGATTCTAAATATTGCTTTTATGAACTTAAAATATTGTTAGAATAACAGGGTTTATGTCAGCATGCATTTTCTGGAAGATATGAAGTCTGAAACCCAAATGTATGCCATTATTTAGTGACTTCAGTTCTCTGTAGTTTGCCACAAAAACAGAAATTTTAAGAAGAGCATACCAAAAATATGAGGTAAAAATCTGGACATTTCTGTGAAAATCTGGACAGTTGAGAGGTATTTCTGAGAACACCATGATGTCTCTCTTCATATAGTTTAGGGAGGTACATCTTAGGTCATTTGCACCCACATGGACAATGACTCAGCCATGCTTGTACTTGTGGTCTATTGGCTTGAGTACATGCATAATATGATGAATTCTGGGCCCTAGTATATACCTGACAATGACTTTCTCTTTACATAGCCTGGTAAGAGGGAGATCAGTGTATCTCCCATTCAGGTGGTATAGTGGTACGTTGCTATGATTGTAGTGCCAGCATCCTGGGATCAAGACTTGGCAGGGCTGATTACCCGACAATATCCCTGGCTGTGTTCTACATGAATTAGAAAGTGAATTGGCACCACATCTGTGTGTCCTGTTCACTCACAGCCTCACCTCAGGCTTTGTCCCTACTGAATGGTGCACTGCTACAGTCATCCCTCTCCATAAAGGAGGAGCAACCACAGACCCTGGAAATTATTGCGCCATTAGCCTGATGAGCCTGATATGTAAGGCTATGGGGTGCATCATCATGGACCTAATTAACAAGGATATTGGGAATCTCCAAACTCTAGATCCCATGCAATTTTTTTTGTGAAAGGTAGATTATGCCTGCTCAACCTTGACTTCTTTGAGTCAGTCATCAGAGCTGTGGACAAAGGTAAGGCAGTTCTTACAGCCTACCTCAATCTGACCAAGGCTTTGATACCATTCCTCACTCAGGAATTATTGATAAACACACCAAACTAGGCATCAACCCCTATATCATTAGGTGGGTTGCAAATTGGCTCACAGATAGACCACACAGTGTGAAAGTTGTGGACTCCAAGAATGCTGATCAGTCATGAGTGGAGTCCCACAGGGATTGGTCTTGGGTCCTCTCCTGTTTGACATCTACTTCTCAGAAGTCCAGGCCAACATGGAGGGACTCTGGCTGATCAAGTTCACAGATGACTGCAAACTGGGAGCCATTATTAACTCTCCAAGTGATGCAGACATCCTACAGAAAGGCAATGACTCATTTTGAAACCATGGCCTTAAGCTCAATGCCAAAAAATGCGTTGTCATCCCCTTTGGGAAAAATTCACTTCCCACTAATTACCACATCAATGGGAGCCCACTGAACACTGAAAGCATTTTAAGAGATCTGGGGACACAGGTTGACAGCAACCTCTCCTTTGACCACCACATTGCCACTGTGGTCAGAAAGTCCTTCTGTGTGGCACATCTCATTACCAAGGGTTTTGCATCCAGGAAGAAAGAGGTCATCATATCTCTCCACTCTTTCCTCATTAGACCAGTCATAGAGTATAATGCCCCATTTGACATGTACCTCACTAGACACCTGCAACAGCTGGAGAGGCCACAGAAGTATCTCACAAAGGGGATCCTAGGCCTTAAACACATGTCTTACATGGACAGACTCAAAAAACTCCATCTATTCTCTGTCTCATATCGTCTACTAAGAGACAATCACTGCTTGACTTACAAAGCCATGTCTGACCCAGCTCTGTTAGAAATACTACATCTAAATAAATCCTAATCCCTCCACACCACACTCTCTAGAGACCTCAACCTCATTACCACATTCAACAGAACATGCTGGAGGGACAGGTTCATAACCCAGAGACTGCCCATGCTCTGGAATAGTCTTCCAATACATGTTAAGCAGAGCACGTCACTGGCCCTCTTCAAGGGAAATATTGATGAGTGGATGGGAAATAGAAAGTTCACCCTGGGGATCACTCCAGTGACTCTACTTGCTAGAGGCACTGGGAACTAACGTCGGGCAGCACAATGCCAGGGCACTTCTATGGGCTAGGCTTGTAAAGGCTCTGGGGCCATTAGTCTAGTACACACCTATGAACCTTTGAACCTATGAATAATGGAGTCTCCATTGACTAGAATGTTAGGTTGTGTGGTGGCTTTCCTTATGGACTTAGAAGTATAGGTTCCATGAGATGTAGCAGTATGCATTGATGTTGTTGTTAAGGAAGAGTATATTTTTAGGTTCATAGATTCACAGGTAAGCAGTAGGCAAGCTGTCCTTGCAGGCCATTTTAGGCCAACCAGTTTCCCTTTTTTGTGGTCAAAATAACCTGTCCCATTTGATTACAGATTTGCCTTATCTACCCCATGGTTGATAATTACATATTACCCCTAATGAGAATATCTGGGATCATACCATGGATAATATTAGGGGACCCATGCATGGAGTAAAGCATTTATGAGCTGCCACTGACTATTAGTAGTGCAGAGGGCAAGCCTGTGGTAAATATTCTGTGTTCTTTCATAGGCCTAAGTTGTCTTTGAATATGGACAGTGATAAGCTTTGTTTTATGTGGATGTGGGAGTCTGTTATAGAACAGCATTATCCTTTGTGAGATATAGCTGTCTCTCCAAACCATTCTGTCAATGTTGCAGAAGATGTTTATATCCCTAGAGTGAGTATTTCTAATGCCATTTGACTTGCTGATGGGCAGTAACTCCTGGGTTAGAGGATGCCTTGAATGCCAAACACAGGTCACCCTTTAGCAGTCTGTAGGATACTGACCATAGTGATACAGCTTTGAGTCAATCCATGTATGACACGCTTCTTAGTCCTTGTATCCTTTTAGTAAGATATCTCTGTGGGGTATCCTTTTAGTAGGATACCTCTTTGGGCATTTCAGTTGTTTGATGTGTTTGGACAGATTACATGCCAAACAAGGACATTATAATGAATGACTGGTCTATTGAGGGCTGCGTAACCATATTAGGCTGCTATTGGCATTTGTTATGTGTGCTTTGTCTAGGGGTCTTTGGAGTTTAGAAAGGTTACACTTAAGTACTTCAGCATATGTGGTTCTATGCATGTGGTTCACACTGTGTGTGATAAGTGCAATGCATGTACTACTGACAACCTGATCGACATTAGGAGTGCTTTTATGAGGAGCTTTGCCTCCAGTGACATTATGTAATTACATCTGTCACTCACCTTATCTGTTTGCTTGAGAATTAGCTAGTTGTCAGTAAACATGAGGCAATATCATGTGCAATCAACTACAGTACAGCAGTTGAATCTCACTGTAGTAACACTCTGCACATTTAATTTTTATTGTGGTCACTGGACATTTGTTAGTTGTGATCATAAGATTACCTCCAGGCCATCATGCAGATGCTGTGATCCGCTTCTCCGTCTAACCAGAGCATTTAATGGCTAAGTGTTGAAAGGAATCCTGTAAGTGAATGTATAAGAATACCACAGTAAACTCTTCATTTACTTCATGAACTTAACAGCTAAAATGCTATTACTCTATATTTTATGTAGTGACGAATTCAACAGGACTACATACTCCAAATAAAAGAAAAGATGGCTACTGTAGCCTATCATGTCCCTTAGGGCCTTTTAGCTGGCCTACCAGCTGCCTGCATTGTTATAGAGATGTGACTAGAGAGAGAAAGCAGCTTAGATGAGTGCTTAAGCCCCATAAGGCCTTCACTGTGCCTGCATGATTCATACTCCCTGTCACGCTCTTAAGCTGCATAGCGCTATATTCCCAGACCCAGCACCATCTGATTTATTAGCTCATTTATAGAATAATGTGGAGGGAAGAAAAAGTTGTTCCATACCTTTTACAACAGGAATTAGGAGATGTTATTGTAATGCAATGGCCATAATAGCTGTGACTGAAAATAAGTCGCTATGGTGACAGGAATAAATGTGAAGTCCGATCTCTTGGGATCAAATCCTTGGCAGAAAAGACACTGCTGATGTCTGTTTTAGATGAATTATAGCAATGTGGTATCATAAGGAAGAGTCTGGTGAGGCAAGCTTTTTTTTCTACAATGATAACTGAAACTCTTGTCAAAAGAAGTTTTTTTTACAGGTTCAAATGCAATGCTTTCCTGATGTTTCATATTTAATTAGTGCAGAAAACATGAAGAAATAAAAAGGGGAGAGAGAGAGAGAAGGAAGAAGCTGACTGCAGTGCCTTATATTTATAGAAAACATGGCATTGATGTTCTTACCAGTTCGTTAAATGTAGTGATATTCTAAGGAAAATATCAAGTACATGCTTAGACATTGCAAGTTTATTAGATACCTAGTGATACTGACAGATTTATTTTATATTCCAGGCAGGAAGATAAATTAAATTACTTTTCAGCTTCAAACTAGTCTCAAAAGACTAGAAGACGGATTAAGATAATTTCCCTACAAACTATTTCAGATAATATCAAATGTTTAATTTTATCTCATGATTAGTGATGTTTGATAAAATCGCAAATGATGATTGAAAATCAGTCCCTTTCCTGACAATATTTCTCAGACATCATTCCCTCACAACATTACATCTGTACCATATTCTCTCAACAGAATGCATATTTTTGACAGAATAGTTAAGAGTATAGCTGTGTCTACAGAAATACATATATTTCACAGAATATTATAGTGAGGCATATCTACAGATCCTAATAAAAGAAAGAAAAGCTTTTGCAGTATTCCATACTTACGCTCTGGTCTACTAATCCTTATTAAATTTTAAATAAGTGGGTGCAAGTAAGACAAATGCTTCAGGAAGTAATTTTCCCTGTTTGAGTTTAATTATCTATTGTGAAAATATTATATAATAACTATGTTTCATTTTAAGAGAATTTTAAGAGAGAAAAGCAAGGGTATTGTATGTACAGTTTGCACTTTGCTAACTGTAACTCAAATATCAGATAATACTTTTTGAAGGGTTCATATTTACAAGGTTGTATAAGCCTGGGGACTCTGGTCCATACATTGTTTGGTTGGCTATGCAAAACCTCATCAGTCGTTTAACTCGATTGTATTCACTTCAGTAGTGAAGGCAGTTTGAGGCTGTGATGATTTGAGAGGCAGTATGGGAGTACATTCTATATGTCCAGGAACTGTTTGCATAACATAACAGTAGTTTAGCTGACAGTCTCAGATAGGCAAAGTTCCTTTTCTTTCCCTAATTTGTTTGATAGATACTGACAATTTACTTTTAAGTGGGGCCCTGTGGTTCCCGAGTTGAGAGAAGCAGATATTTATTTAGAGGTAGATCTAGTTTTACTCATTATCATAAAACATTCAAGCAGAGGTGCTGAGATAACTGCCTGTAAAATATCTTCAGAATATTTTTCCTGTCTTCAAGGTATATGTCTGATAAAGCAGTTGCCTTAAAAAAAAGATTGTGTATGTCATTTTTATGCCAAAGTGCAGAAAGAAATACAATACCACCCTTATACATAAATGCACATAGTTTTTACACCTGAGTGACAGTAACACTTTACAAGTACATGGAGTATGCATTGATCATGGTCTGCAATTAGGAAGACTATGTGCCTCTCTGATTTCAGATAGGTGCATATAGGTTCATAGGTTCATAGGTAGGTACTAGGCTATCGGCCCAAGGGCCTATGCAAGCCTAGCCAACAAGGTTCCCTGGCTTACGCCACCCAAGAAAGTTATTTTCCTGTGCCACTGACGAGCAGAGACACAGAAGTGATCCCCGGGGTGTATTTCCTATTTCCCATCCACTCATCAAGATTTTTCTTGAAGTGTGCTAATGAAGAACTTTGCTTGATATAGATGGGTAGCCTGCTCCAGAGTATGGGAAGTCTCTGGGATAGGAATCTATCCCTCCAGCATGTCCTGTTTATTGTGGTGACAAGGTTTAGGTCCCTAGAGCATGTAGCTCGGAGGGATTGGGATTTCTTTAGGTGTAGCATGTCCAACAGCTCTGGGTTTGACATAGCTTTATATGTTAGGCAAAGATCACCTCTGAGTAGGCGATATGCTACGGAGTAAAGCTGGAGTTTTTTGAGGCGGTCAGTGTAGGGCATTTGTTTGAGTCCAGTAATCCTCTTTGTGAGGTACTTCTGTGGCCTTTCCAGCTGCTGCAGATGTCTTGTGAGGTACATTCCAAAAGGGGCGTTGTACTCTATAACGGGTCTAATGAGTGATGAGTAGAGGGTAACGATGACCTCCTTTTTCCTGGATGAGAACCCTTTTATGATGAGGTGTGCCACGTAGAAGGACTTCCTGACTACTGTGGCGATGTGACTATCAAAGGAGAGACTACTGTCCACCTGGGTCCCAAGGTCTCTTATCACGCATTCAGTGTTAAGTAGATTGCTGCCTATGTGGTAGTTCATGGGTACAGAGTTTTTACCAAAGGGGATGACACTGCATCTTTTGGCATTGAGCTTGAGGCCATGGCTCTGACACCAGGCATCTGTCTCAGAGAGGCCCTTCTGTAGGATGTTCACATCATTTGGGGACTTGACTATGGCTCCGAGTTTGCAGTCATCTGCGAACTTCGTTAGCCAGAGGCCTTCTGTGTTAGCCTGTACTTCAGAGAAGTAGATACCAAACAGGAGCGGTCTTTTTGTTATGCATATTTCAGAGATGTTATGCTCTAGTCTCATCCTATAGCACGCACAGCATCCACCACTAAACAACACTTGGAAATGTATCAAAAGATGTAGAATACTTTGTACTCCCACAAATAAAAAAGCAAAGAGTCTAGATCTGATTTCTTCAGTCATGACCACTTGTTATGTGTTTTCAACATGGGATGTCAAGATTCACATTTTGAGCTTTACTTCTTTGGGGTAATTTCTTGTCTCAAACATGTAACAGTTAGATTATGACTGGAAACACAATCATAATCCTTTATATTTATAATAGCTTTTATTGCTACTCTGAGGATAATGGATTGCTATTA
Source organism: Protopterus annectens (assembly GCF_019279795.1). Taxonomy (NCBI): domain Eukaryota; kingdom Metazoa; phylum Chordata; order Ceratodontiformes; family Protopteridae; genus Protopterus; species Protopterus annectens. Next base: position 857,383,090 of record NC_056726.1, on the reverse strand, counting down.
TTTTATTCAAAACTGCCTATTTTGTTGTTGTTGCAGTTTTGACCCTGCAGTCAAATGTCAGTTTCTGTTTTGCTTCCAGGTGGTCTTGGACAATTCCTAGAACAAGACCACTGGATATGCAGCCTTATACATGAGCTATGCACACTAAAGTCAATGAGACAGTAAACCCCTGAGTCAGTCTCATTTTAATAATGTTGACAATCTCGGTGTAGCATCTCATTCAAAGCATAACTCTTTTTGAACTCTGGAAGACATTTTCAAAATGTTTGCACACCTGTCTGTAATAGTAAATATGTGTTCTTGTTATAACATTTTAAATTACAGAAAATATGTTTTTTAGTTCTGATTTTTAAGATCAAAACAGTCATGTGATTCTGAATTTTCTTAAGTTTTTTAACCAGAAAAAAATATCACAGGCACGTCTGCCATGAATCAAAGGGACAAAAAGAGTAATTTACATTGTAGGAATGCTGGTGGTATCTTTAAATATAGGGTGTTATCTTTGACTTCTCTAGTAAATTTCTCAGAAGAAAATACTTACGGTGCTCTGCTGCAGAATGCATATTTTCGGTGGTTTTTGGTGTAGAGATGACATAAAATCTTACATTCATATAATGCATGCCAATATATGCAAATATAAATGCCACAATAAAGCATGCATAAATCTGGTGACATAAAACTTCCCTACTAGGGGCATGTATTCTGCATGTATGTTCCAGGCTTACACTGCATTTTCTATTCTAAGCAAAAGTCATAAACCCACTAGTAATATCAAGCTATGATACAACATGCCAGACTATAATTTCAAATGTCCTGTAATGCCCTTTGCTTGGTAGTTATGCATACATTGCCAAATGTTATTTCCCCTTCCACAGTATTACACAAAGTTCCAGAGAGAATCATACAAAATGCCACTGAGAGCATCACTCTTCCCCTAATGACTTAAATGCAAATCAGTGAAAAAGTTGGGAAACAATACATATGTATTAAGGACATGTGTTGTATTCTCCACTTTTCGCCTCACAGCAAGAGGTTCTCCGGTTCGATCCTCAGCTGGGGTGCCTTCTGTGTGGACTCTGCATGTCCTCCCTGTGGTCGCATCATGAATAAACACCGATTGTTGGTGCTGTGAGGCACAGAACTTAATCCCTGAGCTACAGTGCTACCCTTGTCAATGATACAATGGCATTACCAAGTGAAAATGAATGGGAGTTACGTATGACAGGTAGTGATTCGTAGGTGTATAATACGGTAATCCCCACAAGGGCCTTTATAATCCTACCTTTGCAACCCAAATGAGACCCGTACATTTTGTATTTTAGACAGTTATATAGCGTGTTTTTTTTTATTATGGCATGATTTACTGGCTGTCATTGTCCATCAAAGACATAGGCAAAAGACTAGGGGTGAATTTCTGAATTCCCATCCAGTGGTCCAGGGTATGTTTAAATAGGGTTAGGGAGGGACTTTGTTGCACATGGATGGGAAACCTATTCCAGAGAATGGGAATTTATGTGTCTCAGAAACTTCCCAAAGGGTACTATAATGCATTTCTTGGCAATAACTTTTAAGCCATAGCTTTGGCACCAGTCATTTGTTTGTGTTCAACCATCTGTAGGGTGTTTGTCTCTTGGGGGGATTGTGACTGCCCCTAATTTGCAGTCATCTGCAAACTTGGTCAGCCAGAGAGCACTAACACTGTCTTTGACTTTCAAGAAGTAGACACCAAAAGGAGTGGGCCCATTATGAAGCCCCCTGAGACTTTACTGGGGACCAGCCTTTTTGTGCAGGTGGTCTCATCGATCCTAACTTCCAGGGTCCTATCCTTGAGCCAGCTAGCTATCCAGCATGTTACAGAATTACGCATATATCTCAATGTCATTTTGTTAACAATGCCGGTGAGGGGAATTGTATCAAATTTCTTACCCAGAACAAGGTAGGCAGTGTGCACTGTTTTACCTTCATCCATTGCCTTAGAGGTTTTTTCAAAGATGTCCAGCAGGTTCAGTAGGCATGAAGGCATGACCCTCCATTGACAAAGTAAGACTTGAAAAGGATCCAATGTCTGGAGACCTCCAGTGTCTGTGTTGATCATTTCCACAATTCTTTCTATGGCTTTATAAATAAGACCAGTCAGATTAATGGGTATGTAGGTTCCAGGATCTTGATTGTTCACCCTTATGAAGGGAGGGGGGGGGGTTCACCATTGCTATCCTCCATTCTGTTGGCAGGAAGCCAGTTTTTGAAGCTATATACTGCTATGCATTGTCTGTGTACTGTTTTGAGTTAAGAGAATAAAGTAAAAATGACCAAAAAGAAATCAAAAAAAGGATGTTAGTGATACTTTTTGCTGCTATAAAAAATGTTGACATTCACAGAAAATTGCAATTAAGTTTTGTTTCTGATATCAATCAGCCATGCATTTTTTTTGTACAACCTGTATTATTTCCCTGGGGAAAAAAATCGCTGTTCTGTGTTTTCGTTATTATTGGGTTTTGGAGTTTAGGGTTTGATATTACAACGTTCGAACTTATGTTAGTTCGACGTTGTGATATAGACCCAAATTATATAACTTTCATGATGTAAGTCTTTTTAGATGGAACTATGCACTCAGTACATGACTAAAGATCATGCAGAATTCCTTATGAAAATGACACTTTCACTCTGACTATGATTGCATATATAAAACGGTAACTCATTTTGTTCAAAATCCATGGCATTGTGCAAAGAAAATCCTCTCCTTTGTTTAGGTGTGCATAACTTAATAAATGTGACATCAGATGGACAACTTAAGATCAGTTAGAATAAAAATTTTGCTTACTAAGGAACATGATTGATTCACTGGTTATAAGACTTTAATTGTTACTGTTCTAACTTTTGAAGTGTTAGACTGCTAAAATAAATACAATAAGAGTAACCTCCTGGAACCTGTGAGGCAACAGGAAAAAAACTGTGTAGGTGCAATAGGGCATGGTATGGTTTATTGCAGGTTTCCTGCTTCTTGTAATTTTTAAATTGATATCGCCTTCAGTCAGTAGGATCTCTACATTCTTATTCCTTGTCAGCATTTAACATCAATTTACGTTGATATAAGACCTATTTCCCCAGTAGCCCTGCATCTGTGATTCTTAGAACACTTCAACAGATTAAAGCTGACTCTGTGTCCATGGTCCACTTTACAGGCTTGAATGCACTTCTAAAACAGACATACAGCATCTGATTATTTGATTTAAATTTCAAAATGATGCTTGGATCAGGGTTAATTAAATGAATGTCTCAGTCTAATTAAAGAATGGCCAGGATGTTAATGAGCAGGAAATGTATGCATTAAAGTAGTCATTTGTCAGTGAGGTTGCAATTAAGAGCATTGTTCAGAAGAATCAATACAGACTTGCCATGTGATTAAAAATAAGAAACTCACCAGCTCCTTAACCTTGTGGAAATGCTTGTTTTACCACCATTGAGAACGGCAGTACCTGCTGATTTATAGCTATGAATTGAATGCATCCAAACAATTGTTTTTCCTGCCTTTTGTGAATTTAATTTATTTTTCTTGTTTTGCTTTACTTTGCCTACACCTTCTGCATTAGATAGTTTCATTTTTTCTTCTTCTTATGATGCTTTGCCTATGTTATGTTTCCCAGCTGTCTTTATTTCTATCTTATTTCATTTTCTTTCTTTTTTATGTTATTTTTATATGTTTTATCATTTAATTATTGTCATACCGGATTGAACTCAGAGAAAGGGTGGCACAGTGGTGAAGCAGTTAACATTGTTGTCTCACAGCAAGAGGTTCTGCTGTTCAATTCTCAGTTAGGGTGCCTTCTGTACAGAATATGCATATCCTCCCTGTGTTTGTGTGGGTTTCCTGTAATATTTCCAAGACATGCTGCAGGTGGATTGGACACTCTAAATTGGCACTAGGTTTGTGCATGCCTTCTGCAGAAGGTTGGGCACCAGGCTGACAACTCCATACCGTAAAACTCTACTGCCACTTGTTTTGTGGACCAGTGATCTTCCTAATGGGAGCAGCCAAAAGAAGAAGATTCAACTCAGAGAAAAGGGATTAATTAGATAGAGAGAGAAAATATGGAATGTCAGTGCAGAAGGCAAAAGTAAAAAAGAAAAAAAAAGACAGTTAATATTTGATCATGTAACAGTAGTCAAAAAGCATTTTATTGCTTTGGCTGCACATGTGCTTGTTTGCTTCCCTAATGTAGGCCATAAAAGAAATAGATGTGAAAAGAGATAGAAATTAATTGTGTGCTCAAGGGAAGAACTAATAAAGAAACAAGTGTGAGTATGCATGCCAGAGTGGTAGTGCTGAGACATAACTGAGGGAGTCTTTTATCAGTAGCAGGGAGCTGATGGTGGTAAGGGGAAGCTAAGGAGGAAAAGGGTATACATTAAGTGCAAATGAGAAAAGAGGGGTGCATAACATAAAGGAAGAGGGAAGACAAAGTGGGCCACCAATGAGGATAAGTGAGAGGCATGCATTACAACTTTGTAAAAGGAATTCAACAAAGAAGGAACTCCAGCAACTAAAAATTCCTTTCCGATAAGCATGGATCTGTACTTGTCAGGATATATCCTAATGATTTTTTCTTCTTCTCTCAGTTAACATATCTGCCTGGCATCTGCTATCTAAACTGTCTATACATATTACTCTCTCTGCAGTTAATACCTACACTATTAAATGCATCTTTGATGTACTATGTCATGATGTTACTCTGAATTATATATTAATATTAAAACTATTTTTATTTTAAGGCATTGCTGTATTTCCTTGTATATATCTTAATGCTAAACAAATTTCTCAAATATATTGCTATTGCATTCTCAAAATTATGTATTTTGCCTTCTAAATTTTCCTGTTGCATATTTCTCTTTGTCTGTTTTTGTACTGTTAAGTATCTTACTACTTGAATTGTTAGTTTTTTTTTTCTTATTTTTTTCTAATTCCTTTCCTGGAGCTTTTCTCTTTGGGTCTCCACTGAAAAAGGGCCCTCTGGGCCCAGTCAGACTAACCAGGTTAACAAATATAAAACTGAATAAATAAAATAAAATGATTAGTCCAGCAAAAATTAGATAACATGCAAGAAGGAATCATAATAGATATCAGGTAGCCCTTTTATAACAGTTGATTACCTAGGTAAATAGGCATGGAGTCATTAAGGCTTTGATAGCCAAAGTACAAAACATAAGATGTGAGGCATCCATGTAGGAGGCAGTGAAAGAGCTGGAGTGAACCAGGGAGAACATCAGTAAAAGTTAAAGGCAGTACTAGATTTAAGGTCCAACTGCAGTACCTCACAGTATGCATTTTAAAAAGTAATGTAGTTGCAATGTTGTGGTCAGTTCCAAATATGGAGCAGCAATTCTATGAGGGAGGACTCTACAGTCAGTGTTTCCATATAGGTATCTGAAAATGTCCATCTAAGAGAATCATCATCTTCTTTTGGCTGTTCCCATTAGGGTTCGCCACAGCGGATCATCTGTTTCCATTTCTTCCTGTCCTCTGCATCTTGCTCTGTCACACCAACCACCTGCATTTCCTCTCTCACCACATCCATAAACCTTATCTTAGGCCTTCCTCTTTTCCTGTTACCTGGTAGCTTCATCCTTAGCATCTTTTTCCCAATATACTCAGCATCCCTCCTCAGCACATGTCCAAACCAATGTAATCTTGTCTCTCTTGTCTCATGCGGACACCAGTCCATCTAACTGAATGCGCATTAAAAAAATAATGTAGTTACAATGCTGTGATCAGTTCCCAATAGGTAATAATACTTCTGCAGGTGAGGACTTTGCAATTTGAGTTTCCAAATAGTCCTCAGTAAAAAAGATGTTTGCCTAAGAGCTTGCACTTCAAAACTAAGTGTACCTGTAAAGCAGTGGTCAGTTTCAAATGGGAAGGATGGCTTATACAGGTGAGGACTCTGCAGTCACAGTTTCCATGTATACGAGTGGAAAAAAATGTCCACCTCACTGGAGTTCTTATTGTATGTAGAGAGAAGATACAAGCAAAGAAAGGAGAAATAAAACATCATTCAAACTTTAGTCAAAATCTGACATTAGGTCATTTAATGGGTATTGGTAAAGAGCTTATTTATTATTCAGGCAATTATTACCTCAGATCTACATGGTCTGTGAGCTGACTTCATCCAACTTAAAATTTTCTCTCTTGCAGGAAACCATATCTGGTCCTTTTCCTCTCTTTCTTGACTAAGTTTATATATCATTGTCCATCAGAAAATGTACAAGAATGTGGCAAGGTGCATGAAAACTCCTCTTGCAGAAAACCACCATCATAAACATTACTTCAGCTTTAAAATGCAGTGTGAATAATATACTCCAAAGTGTCTCTTGCTCACGTGGCAATTTTTGAACACCTAGCAGAAGTTGTTAGCAACTATACCTACCTGCCAAGTGTTTTCGCAGAATATCATGATCTGACACTTACTTAACATGCTTCAGAAGTTTCATCCTTGAAAACCTAAAAGTATCCATTGTCTTTTAAAATGTAATTCATGCAACACTATTCTAAATAAGGGCATAGAAAAGCATGAACAGAGTACATAAGAACCAGGTCTGGTGTTATCATTTTGGGGGCCCCCAGCAAATGTCAAGTTAGGGGCCCCTAGACACTTCCAGTGTAAGTATCACCCTATTACTGTCACCCCTACTAAGCAACCTTTTAGTTCACGCTGCAAACTTTTAGAAGTAGTACACACAAGACAGACCTGTAGCTGCAATGTTCTTACATTACAACAGGCTTGTGTACCACACTATGTTGGCCTATCTCACAAAGGGACACTTACATGTACTGGTATTTAATTGCAACAATGGTGCATTACAGCAACTGATTGTACAGGTCTGGACTTAAAGTGAAATAATGCCCTAGGCTTCCTGTTTCAATGCCTCTACATACACACACTACAGTCCTCCCCTAAGATTCCCCCCTTCTTGGGCTCCCCATAACATGCTCATTACCTTTTTTCTTCCTTTTTCTCACATTTTGCCTTACTCTTCAGCTTTTTCATGAAGCCATAATGTTCTATATGCTCTGAAATACACGTTAAAGTGTTTTTTTTTCTTTTTACATAACCTTTTCATCCAGTGATGGCTTGAATACAAATTATGATTAAGGAAAGAAATTCACTGTAGCTGTTCAGCTTTAGTTTTCCTTGTATCCTTTCAGCACTCCTTTCCTGACTAAGACAGCACAGTCATTATCATTTAGGAAATACCTCAAATAAACCAGGGTCCAAGAAGCCATAGGTTTACAGAAGTTCTGGGATGCATTTTAGAGCATTTTCTCAGCCTTTTAATCCAATGGTGGCCTAAACAAAAATCACAAAAAGGAAAAGAATTTCAGTGTTATTTTTTTTTTCTTTCAAGGAAGTCATAAGTTGTGCTCAAGGCTTAATGTTCAATTAGTAGCGCACAATAAACAAACAAGCCAGTAGTTGTGGCACACACAAAAGACAGTCACTGCCTATGCATCCCTCTGGTGTTAGACTGAGCTGAAAGCAGAGGTTCAAATTGCCTTAATCATATATTTCAAGTAACTGCTGATATAAACATACATAGCATGACTCCTCACTTCTCACCCCAACCCTCAAAGGCAGACACCTGTATATGTGCCTGATGTTTGACTGTGAGGAAAGTGAAAAAAATAATGATTACAGTAATACATTCTCATTTTTAGCTCCTAGACAGTACACCACTCTTACACAAATTATAGTAACCTTCTTTGTACACCTCTGAGGTCTTTCAGAAAACTAAAAGAAACAATGATTACATTGTCCTCAGCTCAAAGACATGCTATAATGACCTTGTGCACACCTCTAAGGTTTAACTGTGATACAGATTAAAGAAGTAATAACCAGAGAGTCCCTAGCCCTCCATAATCTACAACAGTTTTCTGTATACATACATCTGAGCAGGGATAGTTTTAGAATGGGTGCAGTTGAAAACAAAAGCTATTTTTAGCTTTATCCTAAAAGGCTTGTATCATAGCACTGTTCTGGTGAAAGAGTCTAATAAGAAAACTTGATATATTTTTTCTCCTCATTTTTCCTTAATTGGCCCCCACAGAGTCAATGATGATTAAGGGAGTCCCCTGTATCCATTTATACAGACAAGAAAGTGAGGCCCACCAGACTCTGGGATGATCTAAGTGTCTGAATGTTCTATGATATATTTTATGCCTTACTTTTGAAATATAATTACTTGTTAGGTACATTTTTTACTCATACCCAAAAGAATAATGCATGTGTCCTGGCATTATTGGGTGTGTGCACAGGTAAAAATCAGTGATATTTTGCACACACACACACACACACACACACACACACACACACACACACACACACACACACACACACACACACACACACACACACACACACACACACACATGTTATTCTATTAACTATTTCTGTGAATTAGAGTAATATTTAAAATCTGTTCCAGATTTTAAGCCTTTATTCTGCTATTATTTTTGGCACTCAACTGAATTCATAAGCAAAGAATTTGAGAGTTATAGTATCTGGTGTTCTGTCAGTATTTTTAAAACTGTCTGAAGGAGAAGACCATCCTTGATGATCTGGAGCATCAGCTCTTCTTAAAATCCAAAGTTTGCAATGAGAATTCACTCTGGGCTGCTGATCTCTCTAGAGCTTACCTTGCTCATGCTCATTATTAGATTTTCCTAACAGGGTCATATCACAGCCCTGCTCAGGTTAAAGAGCATAATCAGGAAATTAATACATTTTTTATTCCTCATTTTTCTCCAAGCAACAGCTTTTTGGAGCCCCCATGCTGTCAAGGATGATTAATGGGGCCCCCCTGCAACCACGAGTATTGCAGGGACCTAAAGTTGGCTGTGTAGTTTTAGTGGAGAGAATGCCCAACAGAAGGGTTTAACTAAGTTAGTAGCGCTATGTTACTGTTGAAATATTTGGTGGAATTGTCATGCCTGTTACTTGATAAAACACTGTTACTATAACCAAAAATATCTTTGAATTTTAAGGGTGATATAAATAAGATTTATTACCCATCTGGATTATTAAGTATACAAGATTTTTTGCTAGCTTTTGTTGGTTTGACAAACATGTTACAAAATCTCAGGATAAGTTAACTTGCTGTGGTTGGGGCCCCTGCTGAGCAGGGAGCCCCCAGCGACCACAGGGTTTGCTGGTGCCTAAAGCCGGCTATGATAAGAACTGCCCTTGCACAAAACAGAAAGTAAGCATTAACTCCACCTTAGCAGGCAACCTAAATAATCTCCTCCCAAAGCAATAATAAGAAATCAAGTTTTGCCAAATATGAGTTCATACAGCTACTGACGGATATAAGGAAGTTCTCTTATATGCTTGTACTTTCGCTCTGATGGATTCAGATTTTAAAATAACTCTGCACTCTACAAGGCATGGAAAATCAGTTAGATTTTGCTACTGATTTCTTCACCTGTACCTTCTTTCCATCACTTTCCAACCATTGAAAAGGAACACAATGCACTGGGAAGCAGCCTAAAGTGCGGTGAGCCTCAAAGCCAGAAGGTGGTGAAACTTGTCCCACTACCATGGTCAGAACAATCTAGCAGAACAATATTAAAATAGTTCTATTAATGACAACTAGAACTATTCAGGCCAAGCTGCACACCAAGTCACTTGTAGGATTAGAATTCTATAAGGGCATCAGTTCAAATCCTATTACAAGTTGTACTCCATTCCTTCTAAACATAGTAAATATAGCAGAAATAAACCAAATAACTTGAATTACAAAAGCAGCGACTCATACTGTACCTTCAAACTTTTATTAAGCAAGCGAATCCTAGGCAGATAAGCATTGT
>NC_056726.1:857360731-857368231 GCF_019279795.1 Protopterus annectens | reverse complement strand
GTTCTGCTGTGGTTACGGATTAGGGTAAGTGTTTGTATGTGTCTGTGTGTCTGTGTGTGTGTGTGTGTGTGTGTGTGTGTGTGTGTGTGTGTGTGTGTGTGTGTGTGTGTGTGTGTGTGTGTGTGTACAGTAGTAGCGTGAAATTCAAAAACTCCGGTGTGCGAGATTTTGAATTTTGCATTTCTGTTTTTTCTATGTTTCAAAAATTTGACTTTATAGCTTCGAACTACTGAATTTTGACATTTCAGTATTTATATAAACATGCATTCGCACATGTGTACACACACACACACACACACACACACATATATATATATATATATATATATATATATATATGTTTGTATGTGTGTATATATATATATATATATATATATATATATGTTTGTATGTGTATATATATATATATATATATATATATAAATATATATATGTGTATGTATATATATATATATATATATATATATATATACATATATATATATATATATATATATATATATATATATATATATATATGTATGTATGTAGATGTATATATGTGTGTGTAGACATGCCAGGAGAGCTGCTGCACTGAAGCCCAAGGCTATGGGCTATGACAGGGAAATGACATTGCTTATAGTAATTCACAAAAATAAGCTTGCATTTAGCTTTGAGGTAAAAATTTAGGATAAATAATGTGATGGTCACATACATACTGTATCAGAAAATCAAACAAATACATATCTTACAAAAATAATCTACTTGATTTTGCTACAGTATATTTTTTGTCTTCTAGAATCTTCTATCAGTGAAGTAGTATATGGGTGATGGATGTGTCTTATGGCTACAGTCTGTGGAAATATTGTGCTATTCTACTAAGGAATCGTTTTATTTGTCTATCAGTCTATTTCTATATGGGATAATGACAACCTGAGTTGATAACAGATGCAAGATCTGATTCAAAAACACATTTATTTTCTAAACAGTAGCAGAAATTATATAATTAAAATCATTACTATTTCAAAATGTGGATGGTGATCGAGCACCCCATTTAGTTTACCTATTATAAATCAAGCATATTGCAACAGAAAAAAGAAAAGTTACTTAACTTATATTGAGCAGCCGGACAGTAACCGGACTTTCTATTATGATATGCCATACTGTGCAATTGTGCAGCTGTATGTATCTTGCATGTGCAAAGTACCTCAGTTAATCATTAAGGTCAAAGAAGAACACTAATGTTTCTTTATACAAAGATAGGAGGAAAGATAAGTAGGTTTTTTTCTAAATTAATATCTTTGTATAATGGAAGTAACCCACTCCTGGTTGTGGGTATTACAAGATTTATCCACACTTGCCTTTGTTTGATCACTCAGGCTTTGCACTCATCATCAAACCATACCAACTGTTGATAAATCCTGTAATACCCACACCCAGTAGTGGGTTATTGCTAAATTATATCATGGTTTAATTAAGTGGAATTAGCATTTGTTATTGATTAATACAGTGTTCCTGAGGGTAGGCATCTATTACAACTGACAATGCAACAGTATAACTTCTGTTAAGGTTTACACGTCGGTTAATGTATTAGCCCTAAAAGCATGCACTATTTTCTCAAAAGACACAGAAAAAGAGAAGATGCAAATAGTTTGCCACATTCTATATGAACTTGAAATATTTTATTTTGATGGAAAAAAAATAAATTTTTGAAAGGCAGTCTGTAACAAAAAATCGTAAAAGACAACTTTGACAATTTGATGGCAGCTGTAAATACTTCCACTGTCTGTTCCCCAAAGTCTACTTCCTATTATTAACCTATGAACCTATGAAATATGCTAACAAAAATAAAACAATAAAATATCTGTTTCTTTTATGTTCCTTCACCAGTGGTATAACTGCAGTAATCCATAGCTGAGGAGAATGGTGGCGTTTACCCCTTGTGCGATTTGTTGCTTCCTGACTTAAGTCATTTGCACCTTCATGCATTTAGCTCAGGAGCAAACCCAGTCAGTTAGAAATAACAACAAATCACAGCCTCTCCCATAGATTATTACATAAGTGTATATCTTAGTCCAGCTTACGCATGTACTGTAACTATGTCAATTATTCAGTAAATATAATGTGCATTAAAATATTATAGCATTTAAGGAATACTGTTAGTAACACTATCTACAAGTGGCAGTCGTCATTATTTCAGTGTAGTAGACAGTATGATAAATTAGGGCCACACTGGGAAATTGTACTTTTTTCCCTTCTTAAGTTAAACAAGCAAATAAAGAATTTAATTTCTTAATTGTCTGCAATTACTTTAATGAGCTGAATTGGAAAAATTACTTGCATTATATGTAGAGGAAGCAAACACTGATGTTACCTCAGAAGCAAACGGCCACACATATCACATTGGCCACAGTCTTATGAATAGGACTGCGGTGGTGTTGCTAGTAGTTGAGGACCATACATGCACAGTGTATATAATCAGCTGCATCTAAAGGGTAATCAGAGTTGCTGCAAGTCAACAGATATGTTGAATAACTGCTACAGAGAAGTATGTTTCACTACCATCTATATGACATCTGAAACAACCAGATTTATAACTTTCATTTCATTGACAGAAACAGCAGCAACATACTCACTTCTTGCACATACCAGTTTTATCTGTATTTCTTGTAGCAGCTCTAATTAGTGAGCTGATATAGCTATCCTTTTTATAGTGATCTGTTATTGTGAGGGAAAATAAGTGTCCCAGCATAAAAACATACTTGTGTTTTGTACCTAAAACACGTATCTTCATTTACAGTATAGGCAGCCAAAGATTTATTATTTTTGGGGAGTTGGATTGGCAGTACTATGGATGACGAGGCATTTGTATACTATATAGGTTCATAGGTTAATAGGTAGGTACAAGGCTATTGGCCCTGGAGCCTATATAAGCCTAGCCGAAAAGGTTCCCTGGTTTTCCACCGCCCAAGAAAATTATTTTCCTGTGCCCCTGTCAAGCAGTGCCACAGAAGTGATCCCCAGGGTGAATTTTCTATTTCCCATCCAGTCGTCAAGATTTTTCTTTAAGAAGGCCAATGAGGAGCTTTGCTTGACATGAATGGGTAGTTTGTTCGAGAGTATGGAAAGTCTCTGGGACAGGAATCTATCCCTCCAGCAAGTTCTGTTTATTGTGGTGACAAGGTTTAGGTCCCTGGAGCATGTGGTTCAGAGAGATTGGGATTTCTTTAAGTGTAGTATGTCCAACAGCTCTGGGTTTGACATAACTTTGTATGTTAGGCAGAGATCGCCTCTGAGTAGGCGATATGCGACGGAGTAAAGCTGGAGTTTTTTGAGACAGTCTGCATATGGCATCTGTTTGAGGCCAGTAATCCTCTTAGTGAGGTATTTCTGCAGCCTTTCCAATTGTTGTAGGTGTCTTGTGAGATACATGCCAAATGGGGCATTGTACTCTATAATGGGTCTGATGAGGGATGAGTGGAGAGGAACAATGACCTCCTTTTCCCTAGAGAAGAACCCTTTTGTGATGAGGTGTGTCACGTAGAAGGATTTCCTGACTACTGTGGTGATGTGGTTATCAAAGGAGAGATTACTGTCCACCTGTGTCCCGAGGTCTCTTATCGCACTTTCAGTGGCTTTTATGTAGATGTTTGGCAGTTGTTTTCACTCAGGAATGGTGTGGCACATGCATTGCACTCATATAGTGGTAACTGGTTATAACATTTGTGTTATCACCATGCTTAATCCACCATTGTGTACTTGTAATGTATGGTAGTACCGTCATAATGTACTCACATTAGTGAAAGGCAGGCCATGATGTGGAGCCACATGTGCATACAATCTGCATAACTGGACTCATTCGAGTATGCAGTAGCATACATCACTACTTCAGGGGTTATTGGTCTTTTCTAAGTTGTGTAGAGCTCTGGTATGTGTTTTCTTCCCCTGACACATTAGCTCTACACAGGGCAGAATATGATTACAAGCCTGTCTCATTATCTGTAACCACTATTATTAATAACAAAAAAGCTAATAAATAAATAAATGATGAAAGAAAATGACTGCAATACCTGCAGAAACCAGAATAACTCCTGCACCCCACAGTTTCAGTAAGTTAAGTGCAGTCCCATAATGCAGTAAAATAAGGCATCCAGTGCTGTCACTTTAAATGAATATAGTCACTCTTACCTGAGAAAAATTGAGCCCAAACGTAAAGCCAGAGTGCAGTTTTACACCACCTTTATTGTGAATTATATAAAACAATAGAGCAATTTAGCCAACAACTGTTGGAATAAGTAAATAATTATCACATCAACATCATTATTAGCAAAGGTATGTCCAACAAATGATCAGGTCTATCAGAATGAATTGCTAGGAAGTTTAGTCTGAGAAGAGAGAACCGACAAAGCACTGAAGAGGCTGTTTGTACTAAGCTATTCCAAGTGGGAAAGGAAATTTGTTCTTCCTCATTGTATAAGTCAGTTTATTTGCTGCCCATTTTGAGGAATAGCATGATACAGGCTGTTTCTCCATAAATCTAGGTACATCTAGACCGCCACCTCCAGATTAATGACATGCAGCTATGTTTCAGAAAGAATCATGTGCCCTGACTGTGCCACTTTACATCTCTTTCTTGAGTGGCACACAATGAATGTTGATGAAATATCTTGTGTTATCTTTGTTCTGTTAAGGAAAGCATTTAGATCTGCACCAACTAGGCTCATGCCTCACACCCCCTTGGGTGTGCAGTAATATCTGTTCATCATGCAACCAAACTGCATTGCTTCTTTATTTAAAAAAAAAATTGTAAAACTAACATAGAATATAGGTATCTAATAGAGTTATAACATAAAAATAAAAAGCAAGCAAACAGGACAGGACAAAATTGATTGAGGACGTATGGACTGACATGAAAAAAAAAACTTTAAAAATGTTCTCCTTAACATATTGAAAATACAAGGACACTTGATTATTCTAGAAATCTATTCCAGAAAAAAGGCAAACATGTTGCTCATTAGGAAAAAATAAATAAGGAATCAAATTAAAAATATTTTGGAACAAGATTAAAAAGGGTGAGATGTAGAGAATTTTTGAAAAATGAAACCAATTACTGAAAGACACATATTCATATGGAATAAACCCAGGTACAAAATACATTAAAAAAACTATAAGGAGTTTCAGAATAAAGCCTGATAGGTATATATGAGGAAAATTAGGATGATGTCTGCTTGGTCTGCATTGTCAAACAGGCTAAAATGAAACTGCACTGCTAAATACCCTTTCTTGCCTGTACCTACATTCCTATCATCTCCCTAAAAGGATACATTTCTTTTGATCATCTCCATTGATAGCCTCTGAAGTCCCACTGTTAAAATGCTTATGCTGGCATTGCTGTCCTGAGTTTTGTTGTACTCTACTGGCCCACCGGCTGTTTCGTGCAGCAATGGGTATGGCCAGAGTGAGCGGCAAGCCTAATGCCTGTGATGTGGTATGCAGTGATGCATGATTGGTATGCCATGCAGACTTGCCTGTGACAGCATGAATATTCATTGTGCAGTCATAGTTTACCCTCTTCCTCAATGTGGTGCAATCTTGAAGTTGGTATATTTAAGTAGTGGGGGGGTGATGTCACGATCTGCATTCCATTGTTTCCCCAGGGCCATGCTCTTTTTTTTTTTGTTCAGCTGGTTTACCCCAATGTTATGGCATCATTGTATGACCTAATAGTTTGAAAAATGCATTTTAGTCATGTAAGCAACGTATCTGTAAATGTCTGTGGTACTCCCCATGTAAACAGAGCATACTAGAGTTATTCAGCATAGAACTAATAGTACTGAAGACAGGGAAAGAAAGAGAGGCAATGTAAGGGGATACCGCTAGACATTGTATAGGAAAGAAGAGTGAGTGCCCCTGAAAATCAAGCAACACTTGCATGTATGTAAGTGGTGGGGCAGAACTGCTTCACAGAGAGCAATACCACAGACAGTGAGCTGGTGTAGTGCAATGAAAGACACCCTGGAAAATGAGTACTCAGTGATAAGGGGGGCAATTCTGTGCAAAATATGGTGTATGTACTACTTATGCCCCCTATGCAATAACCCCTTTGGTGCCTTCAGAATGAGAAGGGAGTCACACAAGTTAAGCCAAACTCAAAAACAAACCGGACATACAAGTTCTTCCTAAGCTCTTAATAAGTTCTTTCTGTACCAAGAAAACAGGGTCCGATTTCTTATCCGTATTTGCCAAATGTGTGACTTTGAGCAAATCACTTAACCAGACATTTCTCCTTGGTTACCCCCTCCCCCCACACACATACACACACACACACACACACACACACACACACACACACACACACACACACACACACACACACACACACACATACATATGAACTTCTGTAAGGACAGCCAGCCCTGAGCATCTTTAAAAAATCGTGGGAGATTTGATTTTAGGAGATGGCAAACATCATACATATATACAGAACAAGCCAACCCCAATTCTAAGCAACAGCAAGCCAGTCTGGGCACTGTTTCAGTAAATGCATAGCTGCACTGTGAGAGAGTTTAATTTATTTTTTTATTGACATTTGATTACTGGGAAAGGCCAACTGGGTAGAAGCCCATTTTCAGCAGAAGCTCATGGAAAAAAGTCAGAATGGGTAATAACGCTGTTGTGTATGGAACGTTCCTCTTAACTGTCTCTCATTACAGTTTACAATTTTGCTCAGTCATTCATAATCCCTCCTAAAGCAGGTTTGCATTAGCATGCATTTTCTGAAGCTGAAGAAATCAATACTGATAATGAGTGGCATTATTTACTGACTGCAGTGATACCTTATTTCACCACTGTCTATTCAGAGAATAAACAAGTATGTGCTTCCTTATCCAGATGAATATTCATGTGGTTTTACTTGACCAGTTCAGAGAATAAGCAAGCCAGCGGTATGTACTCCCTTATCCGGATGAATATTCATGAGGTCAGGAAACACATGACATTGTTTACTCATGACTAAAACTATAATGTCAACCTGTTTCTGGGTGTTAGTTGGGGTTTCAGTGGTGTTTGCTACTGCAGATCTGGTGAAGCAGTAGAGTACAACAAAGCCTCTGTCCTACAGGCCCCTCACTGTATGCTTTCTCCATAGATGGGCAGCCAGTTTCCTTTACTACTATTTCTACTTGTCATAATTTACCTCATTTACCTACTCTGGTATTATTTGCTTATGTCTTTCTTGGGAGCCAAGGAATAAGACATGCATAGCTGCAAATGGTAGACACTATCTGTAGTACAATAAGATGTACTGACATGCGAGTTATATAAAAAGGGTGACAGTATTCTTTTTCTTCAAAGCACTAACAACCTCAGCTATAGTAGACCTGTCTGACTTTGAAACCCACCTATTGAGAACACATCACACTCTGATTGCCTGAGCTGAACAACAAGTCCCTATTACCTATCTCCATTCCTCAGACATTACTGGATGTGCAACTGGTTTGATATGAGTAAAAGTCTGAAGCT